>NC_044918.1:7343616-7373104 GCF_003576645.1 Ipomoea triloba
TTTTTTTTTTTTTTTTTTTTTTTTTTTTTTTTTTTTTTTTTGTATTATTCCTTCTCATTGATTTTTTTTTTCTCTTCTTTATGAAGATCTTCCGCAAGGAACCTTTCTTTAAAGGACGGGATAACCAAGACCAGCTTGTCAAAATTGCCAAGGTATCTTGAATCTTAGAAGTTTGGGTTAGTAACTAATCTATGTTCAATAGTCAAAATGTCGGTGATTGATGGACATTCATTATCGCGGTTAGTGAAACTGATCAAGTTAAAGGAAGAGACATGGTTAGTTTGGTGGCTGCTAATTTTATTTGGTATCTGATGGACTGAATACCTTGTTTTAAGGTTCTTGGGACAGACGAGTTGAATGCATATTTGCAGAAATATCATTTAGAGCTTGATCCTCAGCTTGTGGCTATGGTTGGGAGGTATGTTTTTGTCCTTGTAACATGTTGAATGCCAAAAGCTGGCTTCTTCAGAACCATGGCTTTTTTCATTTGTATATTCTCAGGCACAGCAGAATGCCCTGGTCCAAATTTATAAATGCAGATAATCAACACCTAGTATCGCCTGAGGTAATGTTTTCACCGAGATTAATAGCATTTTACTTTGGACCTATTCCGACGACATTGAGGTGCACTTGCAGGCCATTGATTTTCTCGACAAACTTCTTCGATATGATCATCAGGATAGGCTCACAGCAAGAGAAGCAATGGTAATCCTGCTTGCTTATATGCATAGATAGTTGCTAACAGCATCACTTTGTTTCTTTAACCCTCAAACTATTTAACCTCAGTCTCTCACATAACTGCAATGTGTTTTAGGATCACCCATATTTCTTGCTAGTGAGGGCTGCTGAAAATGGCAGAAAGCAGCCATATTCATGGTCTGAACTCTGAAGGAGAGAGCCATACTGATAATTTTCGCACAACGGGGTGCAAATTTGAGTTGTGTATATATGTCCTGAAAGATGACAAGTATTGATAGGTGTTGGGCAGAACGGAGCTACAAGAGCATAGTGAAGTTTTGTACATCTCCCATGATGTAGGCACATTGCCAAAACACATAGATCTTGTGTTTTTTTGCCATTGATATCAATTCCCAAAGATGTACAGTGACCTAGACTATTATGATACCATATCAAAACAGTTTTGTTTTATTTTAAAAATGGGAGTTCTGTCATTTCTGTGGAACTTATGTTCCTGTACCCCCCCAAAAAAAAACAATACAAAAATGGAATATGAAATGAAAATATGTATATATATGGGAGTTCTGCAATTTCTGTGGAACTTATGTTCCTGTACCCCCAAAAAAAAAACAATACAAAAATGGAATATGAAATAAGACATCTGGATGAAAATATGTATATATATTTGTCATTTAAACAACTTGGGAGTCTCATAAACAACCAGGCAATGCACATTCAATAACTTCCTTACTGTCATAGTTGAAACAGGTGACAGATATTACCATATCTTTAATAGTTTATAACAACAGAAATATTTCACTTTTTGAGATGAGGAAAACAAGCATAAACATCAGACTTGGGGTGTTTTGCTTCAGCATGTTCCCTGCACTTCACCTCTGATGTTGTGCACATAAATGTCTGCATACACACTTTGCACTGCCACCATCCAAGTAAAGAGATTGATTAGCATAACATCCAAATTTGCGTGTCCACTTTCAAGATAAACAATTCACAACAAACGGGATTCACCAAAGATTTAAGCCCAAAAAACGGGTGTCTTCTGTAAGACAGACTAGATCCAGAGTAAAAGAAGTAGATTATCAGGAATTCCATTCCCTTTGAAATGAATATAATTGAAGCCTAACATTCATAAGGAAAAATTCACTTGTAAAATCCACATTTCTGGCCCACTTTCATGATAAAAAAGGCAGCAAGACAGAATGACATTGATTAGTCTCAACTCTCAAGTACCAGAAGATATCTTTGATCAAAGTAGACAATGCATTTAACTATTCTTTAAATGTTCATCTACCAAATGTCATTGTTAACTTTGCAACGAAAGATAGCATTATGATGAGATTAGCAATGGCAATGAAGATACTACCATACACCATCATAAGCCAAAGTTATGTAAAAGGAAATCCAAGAAGCATCCCGCAAGAGCGGTCTATTGGTCTTCTTGGTTTGAGCAAGTCAACATTTACCCAATGCGTACCCTCGAGTAGTGGCTGCAAGTTTTCCTCGTCACTCAACATGCAAGAAGCACAGGCTGCTCTGCTACAGAACAGGATGTATGAAACAAGAGGCCACTCCCCATCCAGGGCAGACTAAAACAAGTCACATATTCGGATATTGGCGCAAGATTGAAGGGTGGTAAGAATCTTATAAGTTAAACACCTTAACAGTAGAGGATTTGTCCAAAGTTCAAGGTGGTAAGGTAACTGGTAAGGATCTTATAAGTTAAACAACTTAAACCATGGAGTAGAATGAGTTTCATAGAATCTGAACATTTTCCTTTGGTAATATGTATGTATGTCTCTATGCACAAGCTAGCAAAGTAAATTATAGTAATTTAACTCAAAGCTATCCTTGATGCATTTCCTTTAATACTATACATATTTTTTACTCTAGGGATTCAGACATTTGTAACTCATAAAAAATTGAAAAC
Source organism: Ipomoea triloba (assembly GCF_003576645.1). Lineage (NCBI taxonomy): Eukaryota > Viridiplantae > Streptophyta > Magnoliopsida > Solanales > Convolvulaceae > Ipomoea > Ipomoea triloba. The sequence continues at coordinate 7,346,243 of NC_044918.1, forward strand.
CAAACCTGAATCAGAAACCCCCTTCCATCTAAGATCATATAGTGTAAAAGTAAAACATACAACAATTAATCCAATAATAAGTTTTGGAGCAAAAGAGTACCTGGATATTCATGGCCTTCTTGTTGGTTTCCAGCTGACTTCCTGCACAAAATTGGGTTAGTTAGTAAGTAAACAACTTTAAGCGAAAATTAACTTCAACCATAAACGCGCAAAACGGGATTTTTTGTTAGGAATAAAAATACACAGAATCAAAAAAAAAACTCGTCACCGTTGAATTGTGGAAGGCAGATACGTATAATTGAGGGTGAGGGGGGTGAAACTGGAAAATTAATTATTGTGATTCAGCAGAAAACAATCAATCACCTTTCCCGGCTGCTTTCATCTTCTCCAGATTCTTCTCGCGAGCCATCTTAGATTTCTGACCGTTTCCGCCGCCCATGGTTGCGTTGCCCTCAGACCCTAATGCTATGATATGATTCTCTCCTCTTCCCGACCTTCGGAACGGGGAACCAAAAACCTATATTTATATTTTTATTATTTTATATACCAATTAACAGTCGCGTATTGCCCTTAATTACGTAACTTTGTTGACTGGATACCAGTTCATATACGAGGACCTCATAGTAAATTCGCCACCAACGCTGCGCGCCTGCGCTGTTTTTTATTTATTTATTTTTTTAATTGAATAAAAACCCATTTTTTATGGGAACTAAAAATTTTGATCCAATTATTTATTGAAATTAATAGTTTATATTGTTTTGGGTGGAAAGTTAAAATTGAGAATTTTGTTTTTAGTATATGTACGGTATATTACGATTAGAAATTTTAATCTAAAATTATATTACAAATAGTAAAGTAGGAAATAATATATTGTATTAGAAATTGTATTAACATATTCTAATTTACAATTGTAGTACAAATAGGAATTGTATTACCATATTTTTTACAATATGGGAGGAAAGTTAAAATAGAGGATTTTGTTTTTATTAATAGTATAGATTACATTGCAAGAAAGTATATGTACAGTTATATTAAGATTACTAATTTTAATCTAAAATTGTATTAAAGCATCAATATCAGTTAGAGTTTTTTCCCAATTTTTTGTGGGCCCCAACATCCAACTCATCATCCACTATCTCAAAAACCACTCTCCACATTAATTTGAAGTTTTTTCTCAGTTTTTTGTAGACCCACCATTTTCTATCATATATTTTAATTATTTTTTTATTAATTTAAATTATAAATTTATGATTATAAAAATTAATTAAAATAAACATACCTATATTCAATTAAAATGATAATTACAAACATTTAAATTAATTTTCGTTATTACTCTTTTTATTTTAATATTTTAAATTTTAATTATAATTAAATCATTCAAAAGAAAATGGCATTTTATAACAAAATTGAAACAAAGGTAACAAAACAATAAAAAAACAAAAAAAAAATGAAAAAAGGAGGCAGAGCAGAAACGAAAAGGGAAATAAAGAACAAAAACAAATGAAGATGCGTGTCTGCTTTTCAAATATAAACTGTCAAGCAAGACCCAAAAAAAAATTGTTTTACGGGAGAGAAAACTGTCGTATAAACTTGGGCTCCCATTAGATAAAAACTGTGATACTGTTCTAATAACTGAGAAAACACTGCTGATATAGATGCTCTTACGAATAGGAAAGTATGAAAGAATATATTGCATTAGAAATTGTATTAACATATTTTAACATACAACTGTAGTACGAATAGGAATTGTATTACCATATTTTACTATATTGCGCAAACTTTAATAGTATAGAATTGTTTTGGAAGATTTTGTTTTTATTGATAGTATAGATTACGTTGTAGGGAACTATATCTACAATTATATTACGATTAGTAATTTTAATCTAAAATTGTATTACGAATAGGAAAGTAGGAAAATAGATATTGTATTACGAATTGTAATAACATATTTTAATGTACAATTGTAGTACGAATATGAATTGTATTGCCATATTTTACAATATTACGCAAACCTTAATAGTATAAGATTTTTTTCAGTGGGAAGTTAAAATTGATGACTTTGTTATTATAAATAGCTAGTATAGATTACATTGAAGGGAATTATATGTACAGTTATATTACGGTTAGTAATTTTAATCTAAAATTGTATTATGAATAGGAAAGTAGGAGAAGAGATATTGTATTCGGAATTGTAATAACATATTTTAATGTACAATTATAGTACGAATATGAATTGTATTACCATATTTTACAATATTACGCAAACGTTAATAGTATAGGACTGTTTTCGGCGAGAAGTTAAAATTGAGGATTTTGTTTTTATTAATAGCGTTATAGGGAACTATATGTACAGTTAGTTTACGATTAGTCATTGTAATCTAAAATTATATTACGAATAGTGATTGATTTAATTAACCCGGGGTGGTCCGAATTATTAAATCCAATAGATAAAGGAATGTTATCAAATGATGATTCGATAAAAAGATAATAAATGTCGCGGAGACACTCTTATATTAATATTAATATAATGCTGTCATAAGATTACAAAGAGATTTGTGATGTAATTGAACATGTCCTTATGATAACTGCACATAGCTAATTTATACAAAGGAAATCTCAACTCCCTATGCTAAACTCGTGGTGGGCCACGTGACTAAGTCAAGGCCCATACGGTGGGCCGTAAGACCAAGTCAAGGCCCATCATTATGGGCCCAGAAACGGGCCTTAGGTTTGGGACTCCTCTTCGGCTACTCGAGTTATGCACTTCCGGACCCCGGGTCTCTATTATTATTGGGCCGTTTCTAATATCTCCATCATCAGTCCCCCATTCTCTGAGCTGCGAGAAGTCGTCAGGGCTCTATGCTTGGATGAATGCTTCCGGTTAACTTGAACGGAAGTACTTTGTTTGCTCAAAGACCTTTTAAGCCTGCACCACCAGCCTTGCGATCTAAGTCCTCTTCGTCTAGGCAACGCGGGGTTGCTTACATTTTTGCTCGCATAATGTTGCATATATTTTTTTGTTTTTTATTTTTTGTTTTGTTTTGTGCTTGTATTTTCTCTCTTTTGCTTTTTTCTTATCATTTGCTTTTTCGCGTTGGCGTTAGACCAAGGTACCTCAACCCTCAGCCCTTAGCGCACCCGTTTGATGGTAGGCAAGGTGTCCAACCATGTACCCTCCTTAGGGTGTCAGTCGTTCTAAGTCGAGACCATTCGGTCTTACACCTAGAGACTCTTCCGTTCGGCGATAGGCGAGGTCGGACCTCGTACCGCCCCTAGGGAATTTAGTCGTCCTAAGTCGAGGCCATTTGACCTTGCGTCTAGGGACTCTTCCGTTCGGCAATAGTCGAGGTCGGACCTCGTATTGTCCTAGGGAGTTTAGTCGTTTTAAGTCAAAAATATTTTTTTAGACTTAAAAGACTCGCCCGTTCGGCGATAGGCGAGGTCGGACCTCGTATCACCCTTAGGGAATTAGCCGCTTAAATGAGGTGGGCTAAGACGTCGACCATGAGGTCGGCCTTCGAATTTGAAATTTGTAATTTTGTCCTTTGCAATTTCGCCCGGGAGGTCAGCCACGGAGGCCCTTTGAGAGGTCAGCCCGACCCCCTCTCCTCCGCGAACAGTAGTAAAATAAGTACATAACGAAATTTTGCTACTTCTTTTATGAAGAAAAATAAAATCACGGGGTCGGACCACCAATTATGCAATAAGCCAATAAGCTTTTATGTCAGGTAGTGAGCGGGGGCGGGTTCCGTACCACCACTAAAGAATGCCAAGGTCAAGGCCAGCGCGCACGACCGTGACCATAGATTGATTACTCTACCTAGAGTTAGGTGAGGTCGGACCTCACAACGCCACTAGGGAGAACCAATAATACTAATAATCATGATTATTATTATTATTATTATTATTATTATTATTATTATTATTATAACAATAATAATAAAAAAATGTAGAAAACTACCTGCTATATAAATAAGATGTGTAAACAGCACATGATATCCATATTGGTTGTAGCTCAGGATTTGTGCCTTGCCAGTGACGCATGATGCCACCCACCACCTGCAAATTTCAATTTATCTCAACCTGCACTTCTTCGAATCACAGAGCAACTCCTGACTCTCCAATATACTTTCTGGTTTTTATATTAGCTTCTGTTCTTCGCACGCCCACCTTTATATATCACATCTACAAATGGACCAAAACCTGAGTGAATTCCTTTCCTCCTTCCCATTCTATTCCAATCCCTCTTTTGTATAAGATGATGGCGCTTGCTGTGAAGCTGCACGTACGGGATCGAGGACTAGTACTTAATTGACATGCATGCAGCTCCGGACCCGGACCTCCGATCCTTGCCCGACCTACTCACTGCTCACCTTTGCAGTGAGAAATACTGGGGCCTCTATCGCCGCTTCATGAACAGCGATGAATTGGCGGTAGATGCGGACGCTGGTGGGTGTTGTCGACGCCTGCACGGGAATCTCCTCCAAACTGATAATCTGAGAAGTCAGAATTCCGGTGCTGGAGACTCGGCGTTTGTGGCGATTTTTTCGTCATTGAAGCTGTCAACCGAGCTTAATGCCTAGGAAATGCAGTGGTCGCGGAACCGATTGCGTTAATTTCTCACATTCCTCTCTCTGTTGCGGGATAGTAGGGAATGAAGGAAAACATCGCAGGGTTTGGAGAGATCGTCTTTGTTGATGTTGGAGGCCATTCCTCGCATTTATGGCATGTGAAGGCGCCGACTATGTAGTATGAAGTTCCTGGTGATGCAGCTTTTGCATTTGAGGAAGTTGCTGGGATTTTGCTGCAACTCAACATCCTGTTTTCAAGGCTGTGAAAATGCCAGGAGAATTTGTAATCACTTTCCCAAGGCTCTCCTTCTGTTTAAACGCACCACTGCTCCAATCACATTGATTTTCCAATCTGGCATGCTCATTTATATGACCATGTCGCACGCTTCATGGATTTGAGAAGATGACGGGGAGGCATGCAGGCAGCTCGATGTATACTCCAGATAATGTGATGGAGATGGCAACCGAGTCGTCCCGAATTCGAATCATAGTGGATTCAAGAAAAGACTCCACGATGATAGATGGGAATTACGTAGAAAATGAGATATTTTGTAATTTTTTTCTTTTGCTGGAATTCATGATTGTGTAGAAACTGAGATCTCCGGGCAGGCTTGCGGCTTCATCCAGACTCACCAATGATGGAATTGAGAGATGTAGACCTCGCCATTGTTGATTGTGACGGTCGTTATCAGCGTTAACCATTCACTGCTCTAGGTACGTAGAAATTAATAATGTCTAGCGCATTTTCCTTGAAGCGAATTTTGGAGCCATCAAAATTGGAGCATGCGTCGAATGAGTTAGCTACGATCCGAAGGAGGCGGCCGGAGAAGTTAGGCGATTACACCAGAGCCTTCATGGAGAACCCCAACTCCATTTTCCCACCTTGCCGTAAACGTAGGTGAGAGATAGCACCCACAAATTCCCGATGACATTTAATGGCATCGGCATATCCCTCGCAGGCGAGGGAATGGACGACATCTTCGATTAAATCCACGGGGGGAATGCGATGGTTTCAACGCCACGGCCTCCAGCACCATCGCACCTTCGATCTTTCTCAATTTTCTTTGGTGCAAAAAGGCTATGTTGTTTTTTGATTTATTGATTTAGATAGCTCTGCATTATTCCCCTTATCCTGCAATTAATTACTACAAATCCGACCGGCTTTGTTGTGATTGCATGTACAGGCAATTAATACAAATCTGACAGGCTTTGTTGTAATCGCATGCATAAGCAATGAGCTATGGGATCGAAAATACATTCCTGCTACGGTTCGGCTGGTACGGCTCCCCCCGCTCGCTCAATAGAATCTTCAAAGCCTACGGAAGCTGCGATCTATATTATGGGTAGTGGAGTGTCGGCGGTAGGATGGCAGTCAGTCAGTCACCCCCACGCCCTCCGAATGAATGGCGGTGCATGTTGTTAACGCTGTTTGGGAAGAAGATCCTGATTGGCCGCCGGAACCCAACTGATGCTTCCCACAGATTACTAGGTGGTCCGCTGCGATCACGAAAGGCCGCGCGGTGGTGCTGGATCCCTGAGCTGTCGCCATCTGCGGTGGATCACCGAGATATGTTTGTAGGGGAATAAAGCCAACAATATTAATGAAAAAAAATCTGATGGTTGTGACGAAATTCCCCGTAAAAGACATATTTCGAGGGTGGGGATGTGAGATAGATCAACAAATCACTCTGAAACCTGTGTAATTTTGGATAACTCAGGTTCAGAACCTGGTGACAAAATTGCACAAAACAGACAAGATTCTGAGATGCACGAGATAATCTCAATGATACGATCAACAGGAAGGCAGTTACAATGGCGGATATGGTAATGGCAATCGTGGAAATGGTGGTGGTTCCTCGAGGAATTGTGAGAATTGGATCTAACCATTGTTACGAAAGATTAGAAAAATAAGGAGCACGCTCGAGCTTGTATGTCGAGCTCTCAATGAAAGCATCAATGATGGATTTAATTAACCCGGGGTGGTCCGAATTATTAAATCCAATAGATAAAGGAATGTTATCAAATGATGATTCGATAAAAAAGATAATAAATGTCGCGGAGACACTCTTATATTAATATTAATATAATGCTGTCAGAAGATTACAAAGAGATTTGTGATGTAATTGAACATGTCCTTATGATAACTGCACATAGCTAATTTATACAAAGGAAATCTCAACTCCCTAGGCTAAACTCGTGGTGGGCCACGTGACTAAGTCAAGGCCCATACGGTGGGCCGTAAAACCAAGTCAAGGCCCATCATTATGGGCCCAGAAACGGGCCCTGGGTTTGGGACTCCTCTTCGGCTACTCGAGTTATGCACTTCCGGACCCCGGGTCTCTATTATTATTGGGCCGTTTCTAATATCTCCATCAAATAGAAAAGTAGGAAAAGAGATATTGTATTATGAATTGTAATAACATATTTTAATTTACAATTATAGTACGAATAAGAATTTTTTTTTGAAGTAAGTACGAATAAGAATTTTATTACCATATTTTACAATATTACATAAACCTTAGTAATATAGGACTGTTTTAGGCGAGAAGTTAAAATTGAGAATTTTGTTTTTATTAATAGTATAGATATATATACGGCCATGATAATTGATATATTACTAATGTAATAAAAACACATACATACATACATACATATATATATACACACACACACACACTCTAACATATTCATAATATATGTTTAAAATTTATGTAACTCTGACTGTGATGAGGTTCGAACCTAAAACATTCTTTCCGGAAATTAATAAATTAAAAATAATAAATAGTTAACGGAATATTCTATATTTCTATTACTATAGTTTACATTACAATGACAAAATGCTGAGTATTTAGGAAAAGTAAATTATATAATAAATGGAAAGTAAAAAAATCTATATTATTAATAAAAAAATCTTCCATTTTAACTCCCCGCTTAAAACAATCCTATACTACTAAGGTTTGTGTAAATATTCTAAAATATGGTAATAAAAGTCTTATTCGCACTATAATTGTACATTAAAATATGTTATTACAATTCGTATTACAATATCTCTTTTCCTACTTTCCTATTCGTAATACAAAATTAGTGTGTATCAATTATCATGGCCGTGTTCTTGCCTCATAGTTCCAACTTCCAATTGGCAAAGTGTAGAATGACAGCAACTAATAATAGTTGCCCAGCCACTTACCATTTTGCCAATTGGCAACTGTCCAACACCTTCCCTGTTTCAATTTATATCAATTGAACAAATGAATAAATTGCATCTTAAGAGAAGTAAGCCAGTTACAACAATTGGAAGAAGTGAAAAACCAACTCCACAACTCGTAGCTCCACTACCACTCATCAATTATGCAAACGGACAATGAGACAAACACAAATAGATTAAACAAATAGATTTATAAAATTATGTAATTAAAATGAAGTTAACTAGTTAGTAGTTACCTTTTTCTAATCTCTCCACCTCATCCAGATTTTCTTCCACTGTGATGGGTTTATTTAGCAACCTCATCCAATCTTGTGCACAAACAAGTGCTTCCACTATCCTAGGAGTTAGAACTCCTAAATGCATCCAACACTCTTCAACTAGTGCTAAAAGCTTATACAGAGGTTACAGTGGAAATGGGAACAGTAAGAACATCCCTAGCCAACTAGGAGAAGATAGGAAACCTACTACTATTGACCTTCCACCAATTTAAAATGTCAAAGCTAGTGTTGTCATCCTCTACCATTTCCTCACTAAGGTATATTTCTAACTCATGCCTCCCAACTCACTACTCTATGCACATGGATTCATATAAAACACAGGACTCATTTGTACAGAACTCTATATATACATATATATGTATATACATATATTATATATGTATATGTATATATATAAATATTATATATGTATATATATATATTATATGTAATATATATATATATATATATATATATATATATATATATATATATATATATATATATAATAAAAACAAAGTATTCTTAGTAAAGATAATAAAAACCTTAGTAATATATGTGCCAATTGGAAGTTGGAACTATGAGGCAAGAACACGGCCATGATAATTGATACACAGGGACACTGTAACAGGTTTGATTTAGGGCTCAGAAGTCCTAAGTTGTGATGGTAATATTGTTTCTCTCACTCTCTGCCTCTCCCAATATATGATTATTCATTCATTCATATGATTATCTCCCTGCCTTTATTCTTTGGCTATGATGATGCTTCCACTAATAGTTTGAAAAAAAAAGTTGTGGATTGATATGTTACACTGGGTAGTGGGTATAACTCAACTACTCAAGTTGCAATTTGTCCCCATTTCTTGTCTTGACATGAAAGCTAAACCATTCTGAGCCATCTTAAATTCTTTTTAAACATTGTAATTCATAATATATGAATTGTGATTTATGAGTTCTAACTTATTGCATTTGGTCAATATTTATTTTCATTAGAAGGATGATGAAGAAGAATAGTTTGTTACTTACTATCTGTAATCTGTAAAAGACTAAAAGGTCACTGGTCTGTTGAGTGTTGATTGTTGGAGTGTTGGTAACTTGGTGGAGTTGGTCTATTGGTGCAATATTTGGACAATTTGGTGACTGGAGTCACTTACGTAAATTGTAATTAAGTATTTTGTTAGTTACCATTTGTAATCTGTCTATCTATGGTTTATCTGTTGGTTGTTGGCATGTTGCCCCTCTTGGATTGTTGGTGACTGGAGTCACTTATTTTGTATATTTGATTATTTTCTAATTTGTAAGTTTGTTAGTTGTTACTTGGTTATTTAATTTATTTTGTCAGTTATTAAGTTGTTTGATGATTTTAGTGCAATTTAGCATTATATTTTACACTTTAAATCTGTAAACTGTTGTTTTGTAATTTATTTTCATCGATTATTTCAATGTTATTTTTATTTCTGAAATTAGTTTGAAAATCGATATAACCAACCGCACCCGAACTTGGAAAAATCGATTGGCTTTTCAAAAATTTAACAATGGTTTGGGTATTAAATAAATTAACCAAAAATCGAATGATTTTCAACATCATATAACCAAACCGACCGAACCCGTCTGACGCACACTCCTATTTGTGTGCTTAAGGTGCATGTTTTGTGTGCTTAAGGTGCGCAATTTTAATGCTTAAGGTTAATTAGGTGTGTCCTTTGTGTGTTAACTGCACTACCGCAGGGGAACTTGTCATTCCTCAGGTGAATCCACCACTTCCCATGAGTCCGTGTAGACAGATTTGTGCCATTGAATACTTGATATCAATTGCTTAGATTTTGCCAACTGTGCAACTGTGCATGACAACTGTGCACTTCACTTGCACATTTCGCGAGTGCACATTTAGCGAAATCTATGCCATTAATCTCAAGCATTCAATAACTCAGATTTGTCCACACGGACTAATAGGAAGGTGTGGACTCATTTGATCATAATAATTTGGCCGGAGTGACCAAAATTGATAAAAATTGAATAGTTAAAGTACGGAATTAATAGTTTTGAAAGTCGTGGATTGCAATTAACAGGACCCCTATAGTCAGTGGACCAAAATGGCAATTTGCTTTAAAAATAATCATTGGACATTATCACATTCGTGCAATACGTGTGAAAAATTAGTTGTTTATATAAATTGAAACATTTTTCTCTCTAATAAGATTAATTTTGTAGTTTATAGAGTAAAATGAATGATTGGTATCGCCTTGGTCCCAAAATTCCAATGAACAAAACTACAAAAGCCTAACAATTTATGAAATTGAACAATAACTCTGGTATGTGGACGTTCATTAGCCCAATGTCTTGGTAGACCAACTTAGGCTTTCAGTCACGGCTCAATGGTTCATAATTCTAGATCCGACTCTTGTTTTTATTTAGCTATTGGACTGTCAAACTATCTCAATAGTTCACTATTAAGGGATTATATTTCTTAAGGGTTCACCCACTTTGTCTCAACACCTTTACATATTGTATTTTGAGTTTATGTTAGACAAACCTAATAAAATCAACACTAAGTAAAGAACTAAAGATAATTTTATACTCCGTAATTTTTTTTATTTTTTAAAAACAAAACTAAATCAAAGAACACTTAACATTGCAATCGTCGGTGCATTAGTGCTTTATTAAACACCTCTGCGAAGATTTTTTTTTTTAAAAGAAAAAAAAAAAGAAAGAAGAAGAAGAAAAAAAAGAAGAAGAAGATAATTTTGTCACTGAGCCACCTGTACAGCATATTCATTAAGAAAACATGTCTGGCCCAATTGGGTTTCAGCAGGGAGCAATTGTCAAAAAACACGCATACTCATTGAATAACACAACCTTAGGTCTTACGTTCTTATCTCTTGGCACCAGAATTTGTTCAGTCCCAGGCAATTTGTGTCAATAAGTGAAGAGTGAGAAGTAAAGAATTTAGAAACTCATAAGAGTGTAAATGATGAGATGGTGTGAATTTTTTCAATTTAAGTAATAATTTTGAATTCAAATCTCGAGAATACAATTATTTTATTTGTTTGATAGAACTTATTTTAAAACTTATAGTTTATTTTAAGCTATAAATAAGTTATAAACTCAATAAAAAAAAGTTATAATGTAAAATATAGGGAGTTTAAAATAATAACTTATTTTGAAACATTATTCCAAGTAGCGTTTTAAAATAAGTTCTTGACTGTTTATGTTTTTTTTCTTTTTTATCTTTATTAATTTATAAAAATGACACCATCAACATTTCATTAATCAAAATTCTAATATCTTAGTTTATTCTTTTACACTTATCAACTAATTTAATAATTAATTTTACCAAGCACTTTAGGTTCAATTAGTTAACTTATCAGTTATTAGCTTTTTCAGCTTTCAGCTAACTTTTCAGGCGTGCCAAATAGAGCCATTGTAAAATTCACGAGAGATGATTTTGTTATCCTTCAAGATCCTACCTAATACAAATAGTATGTGGGATGTTCTAATTGAAGAAATATACGATCTAAGAAAAGAGTTAATACTATTTGGGATCCTTTGAATATAGTGATTTTGTAATGTTTAGTCTTAAATTTTTAAATTGACCATTTGTGACCCTTCAACTTTTAAATTGTTATTATATGTAGTTCAAGTTAATCGCTTATGATCTTTCAATTTTAAAAATTTAGAATTAAACGTGACAAAACTATTATAGAGGATATTATATCACATTTAACTAAAAGAAAGTAAAGAATCTAGAAAGAAACGAGATAGCTGATGTTAGATATCTGCTGTACTAGATAATCATTGGCTTCACACTCACTCCTTTTCACTGCCTAATTATGCGAGCCATACCAATAATGTGGAGAAAAAAATCTTATTCCTATCCTAAAATATAGTACAAGTTTTGTGGTTGATTGGAGTATTCAAGATCTTGGTCCGATTAATGATAATTATTTATTGTTGTTGAGTATAATATATATAAAATAATAAAGAGATAAGGTTAAATAAAAATGTAATTAGGTTATTTAATTAAAAAAAGTTCAACCATTTTAATCTAAAAGTAAAAATAAGGTTTTGTCCATATATGGACAAACTGACAAAGTGTGTAGAGGAAGGTTGTCGGTGACGAGAATGAATGGATTTTAAAATTTCTCTCATTTAGTTTTGATAAGAAAACTAAATGGTAATAGTTTGTCCAAATTATTGTATAAATAGGTCAAAATAAAGGCTGAATTATATATTTACATATACATACATACATACATATATATATATATATATATATATAGAGAGCAAATGTGAAGGAGCTCATAAAAATGGGGTGAAATCTCAATCACTGATCTAACCAAAATCAATAATCCAGAATGATAAATTTTTCTTTAAAACGCGGTAACATTATGGTAATTTAATGCATAAGTTCGAAACATAGGGTGCATCAGTTCGAAACTTAAGGTGCATAGGTTTGAAAATTGAAACTTAAGATGTGCATAAGTTCGAAACTTAAGATGTGCATAAGTTCGAAACTTAAGGTGTGCATAAGTTCGAAACTTAAGGTGCATCGGGTTGAAACTTAAGGTGTGCATAAGTTCGAAACTTAAGGTGCATCGGGTTGAAACTTAAGGTACATCAATTTGAAACTTAATGTGTATCACTTCGAAAATTAAGAGGCATCAGTTTGAAACTTAAGGTGCATCAAGTCGAAACTTATTGTGCATCGATCACATCAAAAACTTAAGGTGCATCAGGTTGAAACTTAATGTGCATCGATCACAGGTTGAAACTTTAGGTGCACGAGGTTGAAACTTAAGGTGCATCAGGTTGAAACTTAATGTGCATCGATCACAGGTTAAAACTTTAGGTGCATGAGGTTGAAACTTAAGGTGCATCACTTCGAAATTAAGGTACATCAGTTCGAAACTTAAGGTCCATCACTTCAACTTCATAACTTCGAAGCTTTAAGTTCATGACTTTATCCAATACAATCTGTAAACTAAAATTTATACTCGTTGGAAATACATCTAGCATCTTCCTTTCAAAAATGTAATGTTAATACAAGTTTGAATTCACAACAAGAGAGGAAGATAAGGAAAAAAAAACAAACAAATTGGTGGGAGGACATCATTAGTAGCCCGTTGTCAGGAAGAGTTTATTTATTTATTTTTAATTTACCTTCATTATGAGTAGTTGATCTAGATTAGATCAACGGCTCAAATCTCACCATATCTTTTACTTGGGAGTTTCTTTGTATGTGAACCGTCCTATAATTGTGTTCTCTGGTCAACGAAGCGGGTTCTCAATCACAATGAAATTAATTGCATGTGATATGCATTATATATACTTGTACAACTAGGCGTATCTCTACATAAATACTTTACCTCTCGGTCTTGCCTCCCGACTCCATCTGAAATCGAGCTATCCTCTAGTATAATTGTGCAACTCTGAATGTTTCCAACCAAACGCGACCAGGAACACTTGTCAAGCCCGTTGATCGGCAAGTCTCTAACCAGATTATCCCAAAGTCCCTGCTTGATCTGAGTAAAAAAAAATCAGGCATGTCACCTCCAGTCATTTCCTATCACTCGTACGACCTTCATTAAACACTTGGCGCAACTACTCTAACCACCCAACCGACATCCAACACGTCTAAGGCATGCTGATAATTTAGCATGGTCGCCTTGTCCTAGCTATAAAAGGTGCATTAATTGCTATGAAATGAGACTTTTGGGCCTTTCCTCCTTTCAGACCCTTCTGAAAACCTTACTACTGCCTACTATTCTAGGTTCATTACAGTCGAAAACTTGATCGGGCTCATTGTTCATTCTTGATCTATGCATCTGATCGTATTTTTCCATCCCTAAGATATTTGTTACATAAGCATTGAGAAATGAGAATGAAAAGTTGGGGATCCCTCGACTAAGAAGAATCTTTGAGAGACGGTACCCAGGCCCCTCCTAATGATCCAAAAAGAGACTCAATTATTCATTTTTTTTTTCAATTGGGACTTATTAATTGAATTATTTTATTTTTAACTAGGTGTTCTAATTATTATTTTTTTAATAATAGCTAAAAGAGATCGACTTATAACTCAATAATAAATATACAATATCACTATTATTATCAACTCTGCTTGATGTTGACCGTTGTTTGGACCACTGAAGATTTTTAAGTACAGCGTGAGTAATGGAACAAGCTGTAGCATGCAAGCAAGGCACATGCCCAGTTGTCAATGGAGGATAAAAGACTAAATATGTTGGGAAAAGCTGGCCGTTAATTAGTATCCTATATCTTGAAATCAGAGGATATGATAACCATGCATGCATTACCACAATGTCAATATATATGTGTCAGTTCCAACAATAATTGGACTTAACATGCATAGTGAGCTTTAATTTCCTTCCTCAATTGTTGCCGTCTACTCTATTGTGTGTTGTGTCGGGGATAAGGGGGTCCATCCCTTCTGTTATCTAACTTGCCATGATTTGATAATTAACTGGGAATTTAATTGAATTATGTTCAACCCATATCAACTTATAATAACACCACTTACATTATGAAGTAACAACCAGCCCCAAAAAGAAAGAAAAATACTACTTGGACTTCATAAACCTACTCTCAACTTTTAATTTCACTTGTGTTTAAATTTTATTGGAGGAAAAAAAAAGAATGGATAAAAATCATGACCCTTATTATATATATATTAATAAGCAATCAAAGCATGCCAAATCATATGCAGTAGAAAATGAGATTATGCATGTTTAGTCTCGAAAGAATAGGATAAAAGTCTAGACGAGAGTGAATAGACTTTTATAAATAATTTGAAATTTGCTAGAAAAGAATTTAAAACACTTGATAGAATTATCAGTGTCTTGTGCACAACGTAATTTAAAAAACTTGTGTAGTGATTGTGTATAGTGTGATTCATGTGTAACAGTGCATGCAAAAATAAATAAAGTAAAGCATTAAAGAACACAACAATTATAATGGTTCGAATATGTCTTCAAAAATAATGGTCCGAATATGTATGTAATCCTTCTACTTTACTCTACTCTTATCTCCATGAGAAATTCACTATATCCACCACCTCGGTACAAGATACAATTAATGAATTAGTGAAGTGCCTAGATCACAGAGCCAGCACTAATCACACAACACCAGTGCCTCCAACACTAACACCAGGATTTCACAGCTTCGTGTTACTATCCTCTATCTACCCTTGGTAGGGAAATCACTTGTTGAAAAACATGATTTTTCTTTCTTCCAACTTTGAGACTTTTGAATGAATATATCAGTGTGCTGCTAAGTCTCTTTTCTAGATGAAGATCTTTGTATGCTCTTTTATTTTCATTTGATATCATTTTCTCGTGTGTATATCGCTCTCGTTATTCTTTCGTATCTGAATTGCGTCCTTGCTTCTTCAAATCTTCATCCTTATATAATTATTTGAGATTTTGCTTGGAAAAAAACACAATCTCAAAATTTAGATTTTGTCAACAAATCTTGTAGCCTTTTTAGCATGTATAAAAGCTTTATAGATTTTTTCTCCCTATAATGTTGCATGGATCGAGAATTTGTCTTCCAGTAGGAGTAATTTTTTTTTATTTAAAACTCCTGTTTGTGAACTTCAACTCCTTAATAAATTCATGCAATTTTAGCTCTTTAATTTTGGCAATTGTATATTCACGCCAATCCTTAGCTCTTTTCAAATTTGGAATTGCCTCTCCATCCTTAGCTCTTTCCATAATAAGGCTGAGCTCCATCCTTAGCTCTTTCCATAATAAACCTTAGCTTCATCCTTAGCTCTTTCCATAATAAACTAGTTTTCAAACCTCACCTCCTTCCAATTTAATCTGCTTGAGAACACAACTACTTCATCAATTTCCTTAATTTTTGTGCATGCAACAACCTTAGCTGCTCATTTAATTGTACAATCTCTCATGCATTTTATTAATTTAATGCAACTTTAGCTCCTTGCAATCTCTCTTGCCTTTTATTAATTTATTGCAACTTCACTTGCTTGTTGCAATCTCACATCTTTAATTAATTTGTGCAACCTCACATCTTGTTGCAATCTCACCTCTTTAATTAATTTGTTCAATCTCACATCTTGTTGCAATCTCACCTCTTTAACTTCATTTTAAATTCTTCTCCAACTTTAGCTGCTTTAGTTATTCAATCTCTAATGCTTCAAATTCACCTCTTCAAATTTATTTCTCAATCTTAACTATTCAATTTATTCTTGTCTTCTTGATAATTCTTCAAAATTCAGGCAAAAAATACGAGACTAATAATAAAGAAATAAGGGGTTTAAATTTTCTTCCTAAATGCGTTTTTGGTTCATCAAAATCTAATAGATATATTCCTAACAGAGTAGGAAATGAGAGTACATGTAGAATTAATCTGAAAGAAATGACTAAATGGATAGAGTATGATAATTTTTATATTAAAATAAAGTCATGAGTTCAATTATTACTGACACTCTTTTAATTCGGTCAAGTATCTACACTTGGTCGCCTAGGAGAAGTGACCATTAAACGTGAACATAGTAATAGGAGATTGGTAGTTGAAAGTTGAATATCATCTCTTAAGTTATAATTACTTATAATTCAACTCTTCATACGTTGCAAGCATTGTAATATATAAATACTTGTCATTCCTCTAAGAAAGGGATCCAACTTTTTACTGAGATGCTGCTACAACGAAAATTAATTATGTTAAAAAACTATACACACAGCTAGCTCTTTGTAGTCTGAATTGGTTAAACTTGATCGTGATTATTTGAGATCGGTTTTTAGTACAATAATTATTATAGAATTGTTGGACAGGTTGTTGAATTATGTGTAGTAGTGGTACGACATAGCTATAGAAATTTTGAAGAGATGCATGGGGAGATTTTAATGTTGGCTTGCGAGAAGGTTGGGAGTAGGCAGGAAAGGAAATTAAAGGGCAGTAAATAATGTCCGGTTTAAGAGTTAAGACCGTCACATGTGCAGTGGGCAGTTGGAACCAACCGGAGTACAACCTTTTTTGTTTTTGTTTTTGTTTTTTTTTCAACCACATTAGATCCTATTAATTACTTCTTTTGTAAGATTCAAACTCAACAACTGCATTTGGGATTGGTTTATTAGTTTGTAAGATTCAAATAATGCATCATGTGACTGATAACAAAGTGAAACTTAAACTTATTTTTAATTAATTGAACATTCAATTGAGTTGGGTTTGGGTCATGTTTTCTTTATGTTTGATCTAATGAACACTTGCTCCATAAATGTAAAATTCTTCGTTTCAAGAGTCTCTATACCCCAACTAGACATGATTGCTAGGAGTAAATCGTGGTGACTCAACAATCCATTTGGTGAGAGGACACACACAAACACACACACACACACACACACGGTATCTACAATGAGTTACCCCACAAGAGAATGAAACTCTAGTATTGGGCTGGGATAAGATCTAATGAGCACTTTACACGAAAATGTAATTAGGTCACTGAACTTTTGAAATGTGCATTAAACTTATGAACATGATATTTTCGTGCATTTAAACCCCAAATCGATTAATGACCTACAATAGCATGTCATTAAAGTTTCGATAATACTCCAATATCTCAAACAACACTTCGCGCGATAGTTGCCAGTTTGCCTTTGAAGAAGGCAACCAGCCTCCACCTGAGAGGGCAAGCAGCGACCAATTGTCGGTTGTTTGTTTTTTCTTAGGTGATTATCAACGACAGTGGTAAAAGGTTGTGGTAATCAATGACAGCTTGCATACTAATAACCTAAGCGATAAATTAGATTTATTAATTTTAATATGTTAGAGTGTTTAATTCTACTTTTAAAAGTCCAAAAATTTAATTACACTTTTGTATAAAGTTGGATGGCATATTTCTCATTTTTCTCTAAAGTCCGATATATATATATATATATATATATATATATATATATATAGAGGATCGCGTTCTGGTGCGTACTGGCCGCCCATGAGAGAACTGCGGACGAATCACATCGCGCCACGTGTCCGGAATGTAGTTGCACATAACGTTATAACTAGGTGCACGTCATGTTATAACTAGGTGCACATAGGTGCACCCAGGTGCATAAATGTTAACAAGGTAAATTACTTGCACCTGCAAGTGAAAATAGGTGCACATGTGCAAGTAAAATGTATTACAAGTGCAAGTAAATTGTACAATGAACATCAATACTAAGTGCACCTAATGTTATAACTAGGTGCATCTAATGCTATAAATAGGTGCACATAAGTTGCAACCAGGTGCATGAATGTTAACAAAGTAAATTACTTGCACAAGTGCAAGTAAAATGTATTGTAGATGCAAGTAAAATGTATTACATGTGCAAGTGAATTGTACAGTGAGCATTAATACTAAGTGCACATAATGTTATAACTAGGTGCAACCTATGTTATAACTAGGTGCACCTAGGTTGCACCCAGGTGCATGAATATTAACAAGGTAAATTACTTGCATTTGTAAGTGAAAGTATTTGCGAAAATAGGTGCATGAATATTAATAAGGTAAATTACTTGCACTTGTAAATGAAAATAAGTGCGAAAATAGGTGCACTTGTACGTGAAACTAGGTGCACCAAAGTTCCAGTTATTTACGAAAATGCCACCGCGTCATTTTTTTTAAAATTGCATCTGATTCGTTGATCTCAACACGTGGACGGCTGTGGAGCGTTCTCATTTCCTACCTGGGCGAGAGTTCGCACGAGAGTGCAACCCTATATATATATATATATATATAGATACATATATATAAAAGGAGAGAGAGAGAGTACTCCATAAGGTCCGATATATATAATTGAACATACTAGCATCAAAGAGTACGACAAAGGGTTACTCTCTGTTTTCAATGATGGTCGTGAAAAGAGTCCCACCATGCCCATTTTACCTCTAATTTCAACGCTCAGGACAGACAAATGTTTTAATATAACCTCGTTTTTAAAGACAATCTTTGCCTTCACCTGTAGACTCTAACCAATGATTAATTGCATTCATGTTATTATCTAATTAAATAAATTGACAAAAATTTGTGTGAACCGTCTTACGCATTCTCGTGAAACAGATCAGGTCAATATCAAATTTAATATTTATACTGAAATATGTAATATTAATAAGGAATACAATATTTATTATTTATATGGAAAGTGTAATGCTTTTGAAGAAAAATGCACTTCGTAATACTTTTATATTTTAATTTAAAAGTATTACATTTTCTGTTATAAATAAAAAAAAATACATGCAACCATTACTTACGAGTAGGCAATTCGGTTTAGTTTTTCTGAACCGAACTGAATCGTACTGAACTAGTTCGGTTCGGTAATATACCTGATGGATACTCCCGACTAGGGTACCTAGCCTGGAGAGCCCCCGGCATCTAGATCCTATAGATCGACTGCCCTTTTTCAATACATGGGTTGGGTACGAATGCCCGAGCAACCCTACGTCTAAGAGGCGGTGAATCGTTGATACGCGGGGAATCTTGACAGATTTGGTGTGATTCTTTCCTAATTCATATTAGGCAGTAATTATGGCGGTTTGGACAATTTTGGCAGCTTTCTTAAATCAAATTTGTTAATTTCTTTCTGCTTTCCTTCTCAAGACTCATTAATCTTGTATAAATTCGCTCTTGTGGTCACATTGTAAGGGGTTCTAATTTGAATGCAAGTGCGATTACTCTATACAATTGTTCTAGTATTTTTACTTCATTAATTCTCTCGTTTTACGTACTTAGTAGTGTGTTTGAACTTTGGATTGCTATTTTGTTATATAATGTTTAGACTTTGGATTTGGAATATGTTAATATGTATTGTTTGGTAGTGTGTTTGAAAAATTAAGAAATGTTGAAAATTGAGGTTCTTAACCGAATACCAAACAGAACTAATTCCAAATCGAAATCGAACTGATCTATAATTTTAAACTGAATGGTATCAGTTTTTTTAAATCCCGGAACTGAAATAAAAAAGAACAAAAAATGAACCAAATCCTGAAACGCCCACCCCTAACATTACTTACTTTTACATCAAAATGTAAAATTATTACATTTTTTGTTATAAGTAACAAACACTTTGTTCCTAATCAGTATTACACTTTTCCGTATAAGTATTACATTTGCATATTGACTCGACCCGTCTTCGTGAGCAATCATTATTGTGCTATATGAACCATAAATAAAAAGTACATTATTTGAGTATTGAAAATACATTATTTTATATAATATCACATTTAGTACACAAATAATGTACTTTTAGTATATTAAAATGTACCTAAAAGTTTATAACTCAGAAGTTTCATTTTAAGTACATTTAATGTGCCTTATATAGGAGGAGATGGGGAACACATACCGGGCTTTTAGTATGCTTGCCAGGTGCCAAAAGTGAATTATGTCGCGGTTTTACTCTGGCAAGGTGTTTATACGGGTCCAATTCAACAAGCTACTTGATTATGATGTGATAACACTTTTTGGTCGGATTGTAGTCATGGTGTGACCGTTGGACGCTTATTTCTCTCTTCCCAACCGGACTTGTAGACTTCCCAATCTAATGCCGGTCAGGGCTCAATGAAATCTTGTTAATCTCGTTTGCATCTAGTTGGCTTGAATCTCATGGTCAATTACTGAACATGATCCGAGTAAAGGGAGGTTTATTTCCTATCATTACCAAATGGGTATGTATTATTTGTTCTAAAAAAATGTTATTTTCTCAATCTAAATCTACCTCTTTAGAAGGAAAGTGTAACGCTACTCTTGTTCTAATAACTAAATACAAAAAATATATAATCAAATAGTGTCACGGTAAGAGGTGAATTTAGAAGGAAAGTGTAACGCTACTCTTGTTCTAATTCCGATTAATAACCAGAGCAACACTAAAACATTTTCTGCTCACTTTCAATACCCACTAACTATGGTTGAGTGAACAATTTTAAATAAATGGAAAAAGGAAAATGTGGTCCACTAACCATGATTAGATACTGATTTTAGTAGAATAATATAGAGGGAAAAAAGGTGTCAAATTGTCCCTTAAATCAACAAATAGTGCTACCCTGTGTTCTAAATTTAATATAAAAAAGTTTTAATAGAATACATTAAATTAGTAAAATAGTGCAATTAAGCCATAATCTTATCTACTATTTCATAAGTTACCATTTATTTGATACTTACTAAACTAACATGTGACATTTTGATGATTTTGTGAATTCTAAGTGTATGATTATTTCTAAATTGTTTTATTAAAAAGAAGAACAATCCGCCTTCTAAGCTACCGATAATTGTTTTAAACGTTTGTCTCCAATGATTTGCTCCATATCTTAGGCAAACAAAAGTGTTCAAGAGGTGAATATAGAAGGAAAGTATGCCATTACTTTGGTTCTAATTTTGATTAACAATAAACTACAATCTGATGGTGTACACTGAGTAAATTTCGCATCTACAAACCAAACAAGACATATAAAATACACTAAAAAGATCCCGTGTGATAGACTCAATAGATAAACTGTTCACAAGAATTAAACCTGTAAATTTCCATTGCAATATTCATGCTCCTAAAAGTGGAAAAAAAGAAAAGGTGGTCCACTAACAAAGATTAGATATGGTTATAGTAACAGAATATTAGATTGGATTACACTTTTGGACGGGTTGTAACTTGTAAGCCAATTATACAAACTCAGAAAGAGAAACAAGATCGAAATTATGGAAGAAACACTGAAACATCAAAAAGTAGAAACACGGACGCATAGTTAAGGTTGTTCAAAAGCAAAATTAACCCATAATAATAAATGTAATTAAATTTAGATGTGCGCAAGTGGTTGGGAGATGAAACCTCCACGTCTTCTTGTCTGTTATTACTTCTTTCAACAATCAACAGTTACCACTCAGCCACGCCTATAATGACCCGTGAACTACCATTTGTCATCTTCAAGATTTTTCTATATATATTTTTTATAACTCAAGATTCCGACTTTATGACCTATATTCTGGACTCTATGAATACACTTCCAAGTCTAACCTGTCAATCTAGACTTAACACTAAATTTATATATACACTCCTGCACATAAAGAGTTTTTTGTAGGGATCAAACGCATACTCATATCACCGCTAAAAACAAGTCTTAAATAAAATTTATCAGTGAAGATTGATATTTTTTTGCTTTTGTTTCAACCAAAATAATCATGCACTGTATGAGTGCTTTTCTTTACCTAGGGAAGAAGAATTTGACTAACTCGGAATTTTGTACAACACTTTCTTTCGTGCAGTGCTAAAGTTTTAAAAAAGGACACAAGACAGTGAAAAAGTGGCTTAGAGAAAGCTGAATACATGTGAACAAAGACCATTCATTGTATATATACTAGGCTAAGTTATCACAATATTTGAATAAAAGTATACATGAAAATTCAGTTACCATCAAATTAGTAGTAACTTATTAAATAAGTAAAATTACGATTACACTTTTCATTGATTTAGAGAGTTTGAATAAGGTGCTTTTTCTTTAATTTAGTTGTATTATCATTGAGTTGAAATGTGAGAATATATATAGTATTACTGAAACAGGGGAGTAAGTGCTTTTTTTTTAATTTAGTTGTGCTACCATTGAGTTGAAAGGTGAGAATATGTATAGTATTACTGAAACATGATAGTAAGAAGGGATTAGTTGGGTAAAGCCAAACTCTTAAATAGGTAGAGAAAGACCCATAATAACGGGTGGATTTAAACTAAGAAAATTACTTAAACAGGGTGAAAGGTGAAAGATTGGTATGGGAATTGAACTATAAGGGTGTGACAGTAATATTGTCCAACCACGTAGGTGCACCTTCTTTAACTTCCACGAATTTAATATATGTATCTCTTAGGTTATTTTATATGTTGTCTTTCATAATTGTCATTTTCCATTGGTTTTATACATGATTTAGAGTCCAAGATCGAGTAAACATCACTCCATTCATTTTCTGAAAGGATGGATCTTTTGTTGTTGCAAATCAATCATCAATCATTTTTTCCAATTTCTACACACAAACCACTGAAACCAGCCGACAAATAGCCACCGCCCATCCCACTGTCACTCCAAATTCATACACTCTGCAGAAAGATAGAGAGAGGGGCTAAGATTTCAGCATTTCACATTGAAGAAAGCTTTCCCTTTTCGCGTCTATATAACCCCGTTTCTCTCTCTGTTTTCTCCTCCATTGCCCTTTTTGGATGGTGAAGGGGAAGATGGGACACTGTAAAACGTTGTTTGTGTGTGTAGTGATGACTTCTGTGCTCCTGGAACTGTGTTACGGTTCCGGGGCGAAACAGACGTATATTGTTCACATGGCGAAATCGGAGATGCCGGCCGGGTTTGAGGATCATAGTCACTGGTACGATGCGTCGCTTAAATCTGTTTCTGAGTCGGCGGAGATGATCTATGTGTATAGAAATGCTGTTCATGGATTCTCCGCCAGGCTTACGGCGGAGGAAGCGGAGTCCCTGGGAAATCAGCCCGGGATTCTGTCGGTGCTGCCGGAGATGAAGTATGAGCTTCATACTACGCGGACGCCGTCGTTTTTGGGGCTGGACAAGAACGCCGAGTTTTTCCCCGAGTCTGACGTGGCGACTGACGTCATCGTGGGGGTGTTGGATACCGGGGTTTGGCCGGAGAGCAAGAGCTTCGACGACAATGGTCTTGGCCCGGTCCCGAGTTCGTGGAAAGGGGTTTGCCAGACCGGAAAGAATTTCAAGGCGTCGGACTGTAACAGAAAGCTAATCGGCGCCAGGTATTTCTGTTCGGGTTACGAAGCCACTCTGGGCCCAATCGACGAGTCTAAAGAGTCCAAATCGCCGCGAGACGATGATGGTCATGGGACCCACACGGCGTCCACCGCTGCTGGCTCTGTCGTCGCCGGTGCTAACCTTCTGGGTTACGCGCCCGGATCTGCCCGTGGGATGGCCACGCGCGCTAGATTGGCGGTCTATAAAGTGTGCTGGATGGGCGGGTGTTTCAGCACCGACATTTTGGCGGCCATGGATAAGGCCATTGAAGACAACGTCAATGTCCTTTCGTTGTCCCTCGGCGGAGGAACCTCGGACTACTACAGAGACAGCATTGCCACGGGAGCTTTCGCCGCCATGGAGAAGGGAATTCTGGTCTCGTGCTCGGCCGGCAACGCCGGTCCTAATCAATACAGTGTGTCTAACTTGGCGCCCTGGATTACCACCGTCGGTGCCGGAACTCTGGATCGTGATTTTCCGGCGTTCGTTAGCCTCGGCAACGGGAAGAATTTTTCCGGCGTTTCTCTATTTAAAGGCGAGGCGTTACCTAACAAAATGCTTCCTTTTGTCTATGCCGGCAATGCTAGCAATGCTACAAATGGAAATCTCTGTTTGATGGGGACTTTGGATCCTGAGAAGGTGAAGGGCAAACTTGTACTTTGCGAACGGGGAATAAATGCTAGGGTTCAGAAGGGTTCGGAGGTAAAAGCCGCCGGTGGAGCCGGAATGGTGTTGACGAACACCGCCACGAATGGGGAGGAGCTGGTGGCGGATGCCCATCTGCTTCCGGCCACCGCCGTGGGTAAAAAAACCGGGGACGAGCTTAAGACTTACTTGTTCTCGGATTCTAATCCAACGGCCACGATTCTATTCGAGGGAACTAAGGTGGGGATTGAACCGTCGCCGGTGGTTGCGGCGTTCAGTTCCCGGGGCCCGAACTCAATCACCCCGGAAATACTCAAACCGGATATCATCGCACCCGGAGTGAACATTATAGCCGGTTGGACCGGCGCCGTGGGTCCTACCGGGTTATCCGATGACCCGAGACGGGTAGCGTTCAACATCATATCTGGCACGTCAATGTCGTGTCCCCACGTGAGCGGCTTAGCCGCGCTGCTGAAAGGCGCCCACCCAGACTGGAGCCCAGCCGCCATCCGCTCAGCTCTCATGACCACCGCATACACGGCCTACAAAAGCGGCGGCGGCGCGCTGGTCGACGTAGCCACGGGAAAGCCATCCAACCCGTTCGACCACGGGTCGGGCCACGTCGACCCGGTCTCGGCTCTCACCCCGGGACTGGTTTACGACATGAACGTGGTAGATTACCTGAACTTCCTGTGTGCCTTGGGCTACACTCCATCGCAAATCAACACTCTAGCGAGAAGGAATTTCACCTGCGATTCCACCAAGAAATTCAGCGTTACAGACCTCAATTACCCTTCATTCGCCGTTTCATTCGCGTCGCAAATGGGCGGCGCCGGCGGTGGCGGCGGTTCGAGTTCTTCAGTTAAGTACACAAGAACCCTCACCAACGTGGGAGAAGCCGGAACATACAAAGTCTCCGTTAACGTACCAAACAGTTCCGTTAAAATCTTGGTTGAACCTCAGACGCTGAGTTTCAGCCAGGCAAACGAGAAGAAATCGTACACCGTGACGTTCAGTGCTCCGGCAATGGCGGCGGACACAAACGTTTTCGGGAGAATCGAGTGGTCTGATGGGAAGCATACAGTGGGAAGTCCGGTGGCCATTTCTTGGTCGTAGAATATAGGGATTAATGTATACTTTTCTTAATTATTATTTAATAAATTTCCTCCGTCCCTGCTCTGCTGTATTTGTTACTCATTCAAAGGAGTGAGTTCTGTAAGCTTGTAACCTTAACGTTGTAATTTATCGAATTCTGCGCTGTTTCTGTTTGTTTCTACCAAATTTGAGTGTTTTCTTTGCACTTTTGTATAGTATTGTCCCCATCAGAATTGCAATTTGGTTGAAGCTATACAAAAGTTCCTTAACCGAGCTTAGATATGCCGTGAAACACAGGGATAGTCATGTAATTTCACATGGTTCTCGCCGGTAAAACTTTGTAGTTATATTATATTCACCGCAAGCTGCCCGCCTGCTAGCTTTCTCAGCTCCCGGCCTACATCCATATATAAAATGCTTCAAATGCTCAGCCCATCACTCCATCAGATTCATACACACCTCAATATCATCATCATTTCCATCTCTTAACCATCGCGATTTCGACGACAAAAAACATCGACAGTAGCGCCGTCGTCGTCGAAGGGGACACGGCGGCGGCGGCAGTTGTGCCGCCGTCTAGAAGAGTGAGCCGTTTCCTGGCGGAGGAGAAGAATCAGAGAGCGGCGGATCACTGCAAGAACGGGGAACCGGCAGGGGAGCTGTGAACAACAGTAAAAATTCAATGTTCTATTACACCAACAGTAAAATAATGTCCCCTACACTACCAAAATTGTAATCAACAGCATCTAGTTCCACAGAGATCCAGCCGAATGACTAATAAACGATAAATGCAAAATAACTCGACCAACAAAGGAGACAAAAGAATGACATGGATAGGGAAACCTACCCTATTCCAGGCGGAGCCAAGATGGGTGGGGGTTTGATTGTTAGGTTGGTCCCCTGGGTTGAAAGTTTTCGGATTTTCTGGGGGGCGAATTGGGATTTTGGAAGGATTGGAGTGATTACGAGGGATATCAATCGGCGCGTCGGCGAGAAAGGCCGGGTCCGATCCAAGTCCGGAATCTGCATTAGGGTCCGTTAGCGGTTGGGACTCGGAATCGGGTAGGGTTTGGGTCTGAGTCCAGGTCTGCTCACCCATAGAGAGAGAGGGAAACACAAAAATCCTAAGATTTCAGTTAAATGGTGGCGGTGAAAGGCAACGGACGGCGGCGGAGGAGGGAGTATTAGTAGGCGTCAGTGGATGCCCGGAGTTAGTTTGGCGTAACCGGCAGGGGAGCTGCGTCTGGGGTCTTCTCCCTAACCCAGTAGGTATACGACGGCACAGTCTCCTCCTTAGGCTTCCCCTCGGCGGCGGCGGCGGCGGC
Source organism: Ipomoea triloba (assembly GCF_003576645.1). Taxonomy (NCBI): domain Eukaryota; kingdom Viridiplantae; phylum Streptophyta; class Magnoliopsida; order Solanales; family Convolvulaceae; genus Ipomoea; species Ipomoea triloba. Next base: position 7,373,096 of record NC_044918.1, read on the forward strand.
AGCTGCACC
>NC_044918.1:7373142-7379309 GCF_003576645.1 Ipomoea triloba
AGACTTTGTATGTTCCGGCTTCTCCCACGTTGGTGAGGGTTCTTGTGTACTTAACTGAAGAACTCGAACCGCCGCCACCGCCGGCGCCGCCCATTTGCGACGCGAATGAAACGGCGAATGAAGGGTAATTGAGGTCTGTAACGCTGAATTTCTTGGTGGAATCGCAGGTGAAATTCCTTCTCGCTAGAGTGTTGATTTGCGATGGAGTGTAGCCCAAGGCACACAGGAAGTTCAGGTAATCTACCACGTTCATGTCGTAAACCAGTCCCGGGGTGAGAGCCGAGACCGGGTCGACGTGGCCCGACCGTGCCGTTAACGTACCAAACAGTTCCGTTAAAATCTTGGTTGAACCTCAGACGCTGAGTTTCAGCCAGGCAAACGAGAAGAAATCGTACACCGTGACGTTCAGTGCTCCGGCAATGGCGGCGGACACAAACGTTTTCGGGAGAATCGAGTGGTCTGATGGGAAGCATACAGTGGGAAGTCCGGTGGCCATTTCTTGGTCGTAGAATATAGGGATTAATGTATACTTTTCTTAATTATTATTTAATAAATTTCCTCCGTCCCTGCTCTGCTGTATTTGTTACTCATTCAAAGGAGTGAGTTCTGTAAGCTTGTAACCTTAACGTTGTAATTTATCGAATTCTGCGCTGTTTCTGTTTGTTTCTACCAAATTTGAGTGTTTTCTTTGCACTTTTGTATAGTATTGTCCCCATCAGAATTGCAATTTGGTTGAAGCTATACAAAAGTTCCTTAACCGAGCTTAGATATGCCGTGAAACACAGGGATAGTCATGTAATTTCACATGGTTCTCGCCGGTAAAACTTTGTAGTTATATTATATTCACCGCAAGCTGCCCGCCTGCTAGCTTTCTCAGCTCCCGGCCTACATCCATATATAAAATGCTTCAAATGCTCAGCCCATCACTCCATCAGATTCATACACACCTCAATATCATCATCATTTCCATCTCTTAACCATCGCGATTTCGACGACAAAAAACATCGACAGTAGCGCCGTCGTCGTCGAAGGGGACACGGCGGCGGCGGCAGTTGTGCCGCCGTCTAGAAGAGTGAGCCGTTTCCTGGCGGAGGAGAAGAATCAGAGAGCGGCGGATCACTGCAAGAACGGGGAACCGGCAGGGGAGCTGTGAACAACAGTAAAAATTCAATGTTCTATTACACCAACAGTAAAATAATGTCCCCTACACTACCAAAATTGTAATCAACAGCATCTAGTTCCACAGAGATCCAGCCGAATGACTAATAAACGATAAATGCAAAATAACTCGACCAACAAAGGAGACAAAAGAATGACATGGATAGGGAAACCTACCCTATTCCAGGCGGAGCCAAGATGGGTGGGGGTGAAACCTACCCTATTCCAGGCGGAGCCAAGATGGGTGGGGGTTTGATTGTTAGGTTGGTCCCCTGGGTTGAAAGTTTTCGGATTTTCTGGGGGGCGAATTGGGATTTTGGAAGGATTGGAGTGATTACGAGGGATATCAATCGGCGTTTTGGAAGGATTGGAGTGATTACGAGGGATATCAATCGGCGCGTCGGCGAGAAAGGCCGGGTCCGATCCAAGTCCGGAATCTGCATTAGGGTCCGTTAGCGGTTGGGACTCGGAATCGGGTAGGGTTTGGGTCTGAGTCCAGGTCTGCTCACCCATAGAGAGAGAGGGAAACACAAAAATCCTAAGATTTCAGTTAAATGGTGGCGGTGAAAGGCAACGGACGGCGGCGGAGGAGGGAGTATTAGTAGGCGTCAGTGGATGCCCGGAGTTAGTTTGGCGTAACCGGCAGGGGAGCTGCGTCTGGGGTCTTCTCCCTAACCCAGTAGGTATACGACGGCACAGTCTCCTCCTTAGGCTTCCCCTCGGCGGCGGCGGCGGCGGCAGCTGCACCTCCCTCCATTATCTTACAAATCAAGATCAATAGCTAAAATCTTTATCTTTATCTTTATCAGCTCCACTGCGGCGCTTGGAATAGCCCCTGCAAGCATTGGAGCAAAGGAGAAGGCGGGAACCATGTGAAATTACATGACTATCCCTGTGTTTCACGGCCAGTTGACGGACTCATTAACGGAGGACTAAATTAGGTAAAAATTGCAAAGTCAAGGATGTTATTGGTTAATATCATAAGTCGAGGACCAATTTGTGAATTAAGCTATAGTCGAGGGACCATTTTGGGTATTTACTCTTTTGAATTAGTTGATTAATTAAGTTGTGTTTCAAGACAATTTTAATCTTAAGAAACTTTTCTTCCTAATGGTGAAAAGGGAAATCTCGCCAAATATATGGGACAATTTTTGAGATATCTCCGTCTACCACCTCTGAAATCGATACCCGATAGGCTCCAGTAACCCTGATTGCCTATAGAAGAGTGGTGATCGGGTTTAGAAACAGTACCCTAGCGAGAGGCCTGACTGCCTGGTCTACACCTCGTGTTGGTCATCCACGAATAACTGAAGGCTGGTTGCATTTGTACTCGTGTCCGAATTTGGGATCTCAACCGTCTCTTAGATAGCAGGCTGCAAGTCTCGAGTGTTTGGACGACATGTCCTTGACTAGGTATCCCACTTGAGTTTATCCATCAGTTACTATGAAGTATACATTATTAATTTTTGTGAATAAATGGGCAGACACAACAAAGGGTTAGGTCGCGATGGAACGTGGAATTGAAGAAGTGCATCGTAATAATAGACTTAGTTTTATATTCAATTCGTTTAAGAAATGATGGATAATTGACTGCGGCCATGCAATAATTTATCACTCGCCATCACCATCAACATCCTTCATTAAAAAAATGGTTTCACCAGATTCATAGTCAATAATAATACCCAGTAATATAATAGCCTAAAAAAAGTGTTCAAAGTGAAACATAATTATCGTATCAAAAAGTTTTGAATTCAATTCTTGTTAACACCTTTTTAGTCAAAATTGTAGCATACAGTATTTTTAGTGTAGTTTATCTTTCTTGCGTGGTTTGCTAGCTATTATATAAAGTGAGTATACTGAGTGCATACTCTTACATAGTGACTATAGATTTCTCTTGTAGTTGAGTAATAAATTAATTACTTTTTGAAACCTAGGTTGAAATTAAAATTAAAACAAAAAAAAAAAAAAAAAAAAACACACACACAACAAAACAAAAACAAAAAATCAGTCCTAAATGGGCCGTGTATTTTTACTGGCTGAAATTTCAATATTTTATGAAGATTAAAAGCCCATGCTAAAGTCGGCCTTTCTTTTCCATTAAAAATTCTTATTAAAAAATAAAAACGAAACAGTTAACGTTATATATACACTTATACAGAAGTTCAGACATGATTTCATCCTGGGATTAAGCGGCAGCTTACACCTCATTCGCAGTTGTGACAAGCACGCGACACGTGTCAGCTGACGATGCCAACTGCGCGCCATTGCCGTGACAGTTAATTAAGCTTTATATAAGGATATGGATAATTGAAGAAATCCAAAAGTTTGAAGTCAAGAAGAAGAAATTAAAGATGGAGAAGAAAGCAGAAGAGAAAGGGAAATTAGAAGGGTTGCCGGTAGAGAACAGTCCGTACACGCAATACAAAGATTTAGAGGATTACAAGAAACAAGGCTACGGCACGGAGGGACACCAACAACCCGTTATCGGCCGCGGCGCCGCCAGCTCCACCGACGCTCCCACCAACACCCCCGCCGTGGGTATTGCCGGACCTACTCAGCCTCAACAACTTTCCCCCGCCAATGCAAGCCGACACGGCGTCCCATGATCTTACGTTGGATGTATATGCCTAACGGTAATAATGTTACCGATATTTTTGTATTATTAATCTCAATGTTGAGTACAATGTTGAGTTTAGTCCAGTAGTGTTACTAACGCAAACACTACTAGACTAAATTCAACGTTACGTTGTACTCACACTGGGATTAATAATACAAAGATACCGCTAACATTATTACCGTCAATGTCAGTATTAATTAAGGATATTCATGCATGTTAGTTAGAGTATAATACTTTGTCTTTTAATAATATGCTCAGGTCGTCTTTTCTTATTATTAATCATATTTTATTTGATAGCTTTAACTATGAATTAGAGTAGTATAAATGTTTTACAATTCTTAATTATGAGAGTAACATCGACACTGCATAAACTCTTAAAAAGACAATCAAAAACGTTTCTACAGTAATGAGATGTGACAGTGTAATTGGGTACCCGACCCGGAACCGCCAAACGACCCAAGACACCTCACTCCTCAGCATCAATGCGCAACGGTCCAACTCCTCAGCATTGATGGCCAACGTTCAGCTCCTCAGCATTGATGACAGACGTTCAGCTCCTCAGCATTCAACACCTCGGGTATTGATGTCCAACGGTCACTGAACTGAAAGGAATAAAGAGGCTCACAACCACATAGTGGGGGGGCTTCGGACACTTCTTACTAGAACAATAGATATTACATTCACTTGTACACTGAGCACTACGCTCAATACTGTTATCAAGTACTCAAACACTGTACCATCTTACTTCAATAATACTCAGATTACATACCCGGTAACCCATTATTACCGTCATTGGTGCTTTCATTGAGAGCCGAGATCAGATCTCAGGCTAAAATCACAAAATCAAAAAACCACTCAGTTCATCTCATCACTATCAATGGTATCTGGATCCAGCAGCTCGCACACACCTAGTCAGGTGAACAAGGGTCACCCCTCGGGTGATCTTCGTGAGCAGCTCAACAGTAACCATGGAGGTGACCTTCGCAGCCAACTCAACAACAACAACCGCAGTGAAGGTGACCTCCGTACCCAACTCAACGACAACCATGGTGGTGGCCGTACTCCCCTCCCAGCAACTGCTGCTCCCGCCCAGGTGGTGGACCTTCAGGCAGCAGCGCAGGCCATCCAACAGGCGGCGGCGACGATGGCCCAACTAGTCGCAGAAATGCAAGGACAGATCTTACCGCCACCACCCCCTCTGGAGGGAGAAGTGCAATCTCCGAGGCAAAACAGAACTCAGGGGGTGCAAGGATCCTCCAATAGAGGTCCCCGTGCCCAAGCAGGAAAGACAGTAACCAAACGACCATCCGGAGAAAGGATGGGCGAATCTGGTGGATTGGCTCCGCGTCACTCCACTAGACACAAAACACCACAGGAAGGCCTGGTGGAAAGACTCCAAAGGCGGATAGATGATTTGAAAAAAAAAAGTAGAAGCAAGAAAACACTCACCAGAACCGGAGGTAAGAATGGCCGCTCCATTCTCTCCTGACATAATGGAAGTTCCTCTTCCAAAAGACTTTCAACTACCCGCCATCAAGGCCTACACTGGCACTTCAGATCCACGTACCCATATGACAAGATACAAGGCAGCCATGGTCATGATCGGGGCAAGCGATGCCATAATGTGCAGAGCATTCTTGTCCACTCTGGACGGGACTGCTCAAGATTGGTTTAACACAATCCCAGACGGATCAATTCAAACTTTCGCAGAGCTATCCAAAAGTTTCTTGTCTTATTTCTCAGGAAGTATACAACATAAGAAACCATTCTCACATCTCGGTGGGGTAAAGCAGGATAAGGGGGAAAGCCTGCGAGACTTCCTAAGCAAATGCAAAAAAGAAGTCAACAACGTATACGACTTCGATTCGAAGGCAGCGATTCTCATCTTCATCCAGGCGCTGAGGTCAGGCGATTTCCACAAACAACTGAACACCCACCACCCACGCTCTTATGAAGAACTCATGAGAACGGCCAACCGGTACGCAGACGCAGAAGAGGCTGACAGGAGAAAGAAGGATGAGGAGGAAGGACGAAAGAGTGAGCGACCTGATAAAGCAGGTCCGCCCAGCCAGACACCACGACCAAACCAACCACCCTCAACGAAGGGAAGAGATGAGCATTCTCGTCTCGCCCCACCGCGGCACTTAACACCGCTTACCCACCCGGTTAGCGTGATTCTAAGTCACGCTGAGGAAATGGGAATGATGCATTTTCCCTCAGCACCAGCGTTTGTTGAGTGTCCGGGACAGTACCAGCAGCAACAAAGCCTACCCGACAATGTGTGGCGAAAGGAAGAAGATCCTGAGCCTTCAGCTTCCAACACCAAGAAGAGGAGGTGCGACCTGGGCGAGGAAGCAAGAAACAGTGAGCTAGAGGAAAAGTCCGTGCAACG
>NC_044918.1:7383529-7384125 GCF_003576645.1 Ipomoea triloba
GCCAACACTTGGATGAAGTGGTGTCACCTCATCAGATGAAGTGGTGTCACCTCATCAGTGGCGCTACTCCTCATCAAATAAAAAACTCTAGTCCCTTAGGGCCAGCACGAGATCCGATCTCGCTAGCTACCTGACGGGAGAGTGTTTTCCTGGGTCAAGCCAGATGCTTGCCAACACTTGGATGAAGTGGTGTCACCTGATTAGATGAAGTGGTGTCACCTCATCAGTGGCGCTGCTCCTCATCAAATAAAAAACTCTAGTCCCCTAGGGCCGGCACGAGATCCGATCTCGCTAGCTACCTGACGGGAGAGTGTTTTCCTGGGTCAAGCCAGATGCTTGCCAACACTTGGATGAAGTGGTGTCACCTCATCAGATGAAGTGGTGTCACCTCATCAGTGGCGCTGCTCCTCATCAAATAAAAAACTCTAGTCCCTTAGGGCCGGCACGAGATCCGATCTCGCTAGCTACCTGACGGGTTCCTGGGTCAAGCCAGATGCTTGCCAACACTTGGATGAAGTGGTGTCACCTCATCAGATGAAGTGGTGTCACCTCATCAGTGGCGCTGCTCCTCATCAAATAAAAAACTCTAGTCCCTT
>NC_044918.1:7384800-7402493 GCF_003576645.1 Ipomoea triloba
ACCCAAGACACCTCACTCCTCAGCATCAATGCGCAACGGTCCAACTCCTCAGCATTGATGGCCAACGTTCAGCTCCTCAGCATTGATGACAGACGTTCAGCTCCTCAGCATTCAACACCTCGGGTATTGATGTCCAACGGTCACTGAACTGAAAGGAATAAAGAGGCTCACAACCACATAGTGGGGTGCTTCGGACACTTCTTACTAGAACAATAGATATTACATTCACTTGTACACTGAGCACTACGCTCAATACTGTTCTCAAGTACTCAAACACTGTACCATCTTACTTCAATAATACTCAGATTACATACCCGGTAACCCATTATTACCGTCAAGATGTTTGATCTGGATGAACACCAACCTAATTTAGGCTAGTGAGATATCTGATCCGAATAGACAACTTAATTATGTTAGTCTATTTTTTTTTAGTCATTTACCAATTAAAGTTAAAGTTATAAAACGTTTTGGGAACTAAGTCACAAGGTGTACTGTTATTCATCCAGTGTACGTACATTTGAATTGTAGTTTATATTTTAACATAAATTTGTCAGCTAAAAGTTATAAAGTGCCAGATAATAATTTAAAATTTTCAAAAATTAATCAATTAGGGTCATATTTGAATAGTGGTTCAGACTTTTTCATAAATTTGTTGTCTAGGATTCTTTAAGCATTTTTAGATAATAATTATATATTTTTCTTAAATTTATCAATTAGGGTCACGTGATACTTTTTTATCTTAAAGAGCACATTAAAATAATAATTATTGATTTTTTTTAAAAAAATTAAAGAGACATGTAATTTGGATCAAGCTTACAACTCTCACCAACAAAAATAAAAAATAAAAAAATACAAATTTCAATTCACAATGTAGGGTAGTTCGGACATAGAAACAATATTTAACAATATTTTTTCCTTTAATGAAAAGGAACGGTATCTGTTCTGCAAAAAGTAACTTTGCGTGTTTAATATATTCAGTTTCATTCATTTTATGCATACATTGTAATCTCCTTTCAACACAACTACAATTTTTTTTCGATATAACTACAGTTTCATTTGACATTATACACCCAAATATGTGATTTAAAATGTAGCCCCTCAACTTGGTGGGGTTTTCATTTTGTTTCTTGTGCCTTGGATGAGCAGAAATTTCAGCTATTTCAAATTCATGTGATGATTTGGCCTTGATGTTACTTTCATCTGGCCTCAGCTCCTGGGCTACTCCACCTGCTGATAAGTGCAAGAGATGCTACAATTGTAAGGTCAATCTCGGGTCGCATTGCATGTATTTACTAGCGTTTGAGATTGATTTGCCCTTTTATTGCATTAGAATACTTGATTTTGTCATGGAACCCCATTCCACACTTGGCTAATTGTTTTTCAGGTAAAAAAGTTGCGCAAAGTGGTGAAAAAGGGCATGGATTTCAAAGATTGATTCGAGAACCAAATTGGAAACAAAAGGACCGACCGGACGCGCCTAGGACGCGCGCTCGCCCGGGCGTCCACGTCCCAGGTCCACAAAGTGCAAAGCAGTGCGCAGCGGACGCCAGCCGGACGCCACCGGACGCGCCGCGTCCGATTATTCGCTCTCTGAAGTTTGCAAAGTCTGCTTAGGGCGCGCATCGGACGCCCCACGTCCGAAAAATCACTCTCTGAAGTTTGCAAGGTCTGCTTAGGACGCGTAGAGGACGCACNCGACCCAAGACACCTCACTCCTCAGCATCAATGCGCAACGGTCCAACTCCTCAGCATTGATGGCCAACGTTCAGCTCCTCAGCATTGATGACAGACGTTCAGCTCCTCAGCATTCAACACCTCGGGTATTGATGTCCAACGGTCACTGAACTGAAAGGAATAAAGAGGCTCACAACCACATAGTGGGGTGCTTCGGACACTTCTTACTAGAACAATAGATATTACATTCACTTGTACACTGAGCACTACGCTCAATACTGTTCTCAAGTACTCAAACACTGTACCATCTTACTTCAATAATACTCAGATTACATACCCGGTAACCCATTATTACCGTCAAGATGTTTGATCTGGATGAACACCAACCTAATTTAGGCTAGTGAGATATCTGATCCGAATAGACAACTTAATTATGTTAGTCTATTTTTTTTTAGTCATTTACCAATTAAAGTTAAAGTTATAAAACGTTTTGGGAACTAAGTCACAAGGTGTACTGTTATTCATCCAGTGTACGTACATTTGAATTGTAGTTTATATTTTAACATAAATTTGTCAGCTAAAAGTTATAAAGTGCCAGATAATAATTTAAAATTTTCAAAAATTAATCAATTAGGGTCATATTTGAATAGTGGTTCAGACTTTTTCATAAATTTGTTGTCTAGGATTCTTTAAGCATTTTTAGATAATAATTATATATTTTTCTTAAATTTATCAATTAGGGTCACGTGATACTTTTTTATCTTAAAGAGCACATTAAAATAATAATTATTGATTTTTTTTAAAAAAATTAAAGAGACATGTAATTTGGATCAAGCTTACAACTCTCACCAACAAAAATAAAAAATAAAAAAATACAAATTTCAATTCACAATGTAGGGTAGTTCGGACATAGAAACAATATTTAACAATATTTTTTCCTTTAATGAAAAGGAACGGTATCTGTTCTGCAAAAAGTAACTTTGCGTGTTTAATATATTCAGTTTCATTCATTTTATGCATACATTGTAATCTCCTTTCAACACAACTACAATTTTTTTTCGATATAACTACAGTTTCATTTGACATTATACACCCAAATATGTGATTTAAAATGTAGCCCCTCAACTTGGTGGGGTTTTCATTTTGTTTCTTGTGCCTTGGATGAGCAGAAATTTCAGCTATTTCAAATTCATGTGATGATTTGGCCTTGATGTTACTTTCATCTGGCCTCAGCTCCTGGGCTACTCCACCTGCTGATAAGTGCAAGAGATGCTACAATTGTAAGGTCAATCTCGGGTCGCATTGCATGTATTTACTAGCGTTTGAGATTGATTTGCCCTTTTATTGCATTAGAATACTTGATTTTGTCATGGAACCCCATTCCACACTTGGCTAATTGTTTTTCAGGTAAAAAAGTTGCGCAAAGTGGTGAAAAAGGGCATGGATTTCAAAGATTGATTCGAGAACCAAATTGGAAACAAAAGGACCGACCGGACGCGCCTAGGACGCGCGCTCGCCCGGGCGTCCACGTCCCAGGTCCACAAAGTGCAAAGCAGTGCGCAGCGGACGCCAGCCGGACGCCACCGGACGCGCCGCGTCCGATTATTCGCTCTCTGAAGTTTGCAAAGTCTGCTTAGGGCGCGCATCGGACGCCCCACGTCCGAAAAATCACTCTCTGAAGTTTGCAAGGTCTGCTTAGGACGCGTAGAGGACGCACGTCGGACGCCGCGTCCGATTCCCACTTCCTGCGCCGAAGATTTGAACAAGCGCGCAAAGAATCCCGCTGGACGCGCAGAGGACGCGCGTCCAGTCGGGCGTCCGATACGGTTTATTTTGGCGGTTGGCGCGATTTAAATAGGGAATTGGGGCTTTTTTTGGGAGGATCCCCATTCATTTTTCCAGATTAGTCTAGCCAAAAATTCTCTCTCTAGAATTAGGTTGAAATTCTCTCCCAATTCACTTCAATTCCATTCATACTTCCATTCAATTAGCTAGATTTGGAGGAGATTGTGGACAACAACTTGCAATTGATCAAGATTTGTAGAAGATTTCCATTTGCAATCAAGTAATCTTTCAATTTCTTCTATTGTTCTTCAATTTCTTTTTCTTTTTTTTTTTGAATTGCTCTATTGTTTTGTTTAGTGATTTGATCTTGAATTTTGTCCTTGATATTGAATTGCATTTTGATTTTGATTCTAGTTTTCCTTTTTGTGTTTTGTTTTGTTGAATTGAGTAATGCTTTGAATTGAGTTGAATTGCTTTGTTGATTTGGTTTGAGCTTTGTATTGAGCTTTGCTTTCAATCCTTAGAGCTTAAATTTGTTAAGATGATTTGAGAATGCTTAGTCTAGTTATGTGTGGCTAGTTACCTAGGGATTAGGACTAGTTGAACATACGTTTTGCTCTTGAGCTCTTATGTCTTGAATCTAGGGGAGATTAATGCCTTTTGGATAGCTTGATAGTGGTTGGGATGTTTGTATGATCTCTTTTCCGATTAGGCCAATTGGACTTGAGGATTAGTGTGTTCGCTTTCACCTATGAGAATAGGGATTGCTTGAGACCTCACCAACCTCTTTTCCTTCTCACCTTTGAGAAAAGGGAGTAGGAAGGCAAGATGCACATTAAGTGTTTGTGGTAATGCCTCTTCTAGCCTAAGGTTCACAAGTATGGCTTTATGGTCTAGTAGTGAGTCCATTGACCACGAGAGTGGCGGTGGTGCTAGTGACCTTGTCTCTTGTTAGTCCGTTGAGCGTTTTTCACATCCCTAGTATCCTAGAAAATCAAGAGTTGCATGTGTGGTAGACTAGTCCCAATCCTTCTTTCCTAAAATTGTTCACAACACCTTTTGTTTTAAGGGTTTGATATATTCTTAGAATGACATACACAAACCTTTCGATAGGACTAGCTTTTGAAATCTAGGAACTCTTGTGTCTAATTCCTTGTCTACCGAATCCTTTTCTACCATTCCTTGAGACGATACTCGGGAACTTCTTCCCGTTTTATTCACCTACACTCTTTCCACCTCCCGCGAAAACTACACCCTTCACCTGCATATCGATAAGTTCTTGCATTCTTTGCACTCTTTGTATATAATGCTGATGCTCAATAATGTTTCATATGTATTTCTTGACAACTTCATGGAGGTTTTGGGCCTAGTATTCGTCTTTTACTTTCCTGTGCCTTCAACTTCGTGAGCCACAAGAAAGTGAGGGACTGGATGTTGGGTGAGATACTTGGGCCTGAATGTTTGGGCCTCTGGATGTTGGGTGAGATACTTGGGCCTGAATGTTTGGGCCTAGCCCATCGGCCCAGAATGATGTATTGGTAATGTTTGGGCCTAGCCCATCGGCCCAGAATGATGTATTGGTTCGATTTGGGCCTAGCCCATCGGCCCAGAATGATGTATTGGTTCGATTTGATTATAGCCCATCGGCCCAGAATGATGTATTGGTTCGATTTGATTATGAGCTTGGGGGAGGCCCAAAGTGCAAATAACCATCCAATCCGTATAAGTAGCTCAATTAAAGTTGGAGAAATACAATTATGTAAGAATGAATTGGGTAAAATAGCATAAAGTATTATTTCCCGCCCAACTTGTCGGGATTCAGTACTTTGGTCATATCTCGGCGTGGGAATATCTTAATCAGGCGATTCTGGTGACATTAGAAAGAAGACTCAAGACTCAAAGGGCTACAACTCTTATGTTACCCAGAGTGTATATTTGAAGATAAGATGACCAAAAACAGCATAGAAGGCAGGGGTATGCTATTTCTCACCCTACTTGGCGACTGTTAGTATTTAAATCATATTTCACTGTAGGAATATCCAAATTGAGAGATTCTTGAACTGGTGGAAAGATAATTCAAAGGGCTATAAACTTCATGAAGATCACAAAGCCATCCACGGACTTCATGATGGCCAAAAAGGAAGGACAAGACAAGGACATCCCATTTTCACCAATAGTGTGTGATAATATTCTACCTCCGTCTCAAAATGGTTGTCTGGTTCGTTTAACGATGTTGACTGAAGTAATTTTTAATTCAATTTTTCATAATATTAAGTTTAGTATTAATATATAAAATTTATATATTTAGAAACTACATTAAAAGTACTATTAAACACAAAAAATTAAATTTAAAAATAATAAAAAATTACTAAAGAAAATAAGCAAAGAAGAAAGAGTTGGTTTGACCAATGAATAGTAAATAGGACAGGTAAAATGGGACAGAGGGAGTATTATATATCAAGTTGATGGCAAATTATTGAAAAAGTGGTGCAAGTGGAAGACAATTAGACAAGATGATGACTGATCAAGGAAGAGATAATCATATTTTAATATTGAAATTATTGGGTAGAAAATCACATTTCACACCCCAAATTTTATGTTATTTACGAGATTGAACCCTAAACTCCACCTATAAATACCCTACCAATGTATCATTCTCATCATCCCAAAATCATTCACATCTCTCCTTTAGTAGTTGCTCTTTCTTTCCTTAGCAAGAGAGAAATTCTCCATTGTTTTCTCTTTGTTACACCGAAAGAAGAGTTGTAATAATTTCCTTATAGTGAAACACCTTTAGCCTTGCCCGTGGTTTTTACCCTCTTGGGGTTTTCCACGTAAATCTTTGTCTCTTACAATTGCTTTCTATTATTCTCTATTATTCTCTCCTATTATCAACTGTTATTTTTGTTCATATCGTGTAAGAAAGAATCAATCTTGGTAGAGTGACCTTACATGTCTAGGAAAATCTTTGGATGAGACTTGGTATTTAAGTAGTCCGTTTGTGACTCACCATTACCCTGGTGTATTGTTCATAAAACAATTATTGTTCTATCTTTACGATACTGTTTAAATATTCTGTACGACATCAGTTGATTTTACGGTTGTGTTGGCCTGCCGACTGACTACCCCGTAGTCATAAAACCAACAGGTATCAAATACTTGATAAGGGTCATGGGTTTTGGTGAAAGTATTTAGCATGTTTGATAGTTGGGTGGAATGAGAATGATTATTAATAGTTGGGAAAGAAAGGAGGAAGGGAAATGAAACCCTTATTCAATAAGGGTATGAGTTTTCTCATTAATGGAGTATTTCAAACCCATAGTAGCATTCTCAAAACCTACCAACCAAACACTAGCAATCACTTTTATACCCATTTCTTATGTCCAAACCCACAAACCAACACCATAACTAATTGCATTTTAATTGGCCATAATATTTAATATCTAGTTCACACCAAATTACTTTGGTACCAACTTGAATACAATTTTAGTGGCAAACATTAATTACAACATAACTTCGCATAATATTTGTCTATTTAATTATAGTGACAAAGTCATTGTAACAAATAATTACTCGTCACAATTATCATAACATTAGTGACAAAACTTGAATCCAACATAATTATTGTCACAATTTTGTAATTTTTGTTAAGAAATTATAGAGCGTCACAACTTAAATATTTGTAATAGTTTCATCATAAAAAGAGACAATATGAGTGATAATAATTTTTTTCTCATAATCGTATCTCATTTCTAATTGTATAACTAATTATATTTTTATTGACAAAAAAAGTAGTCAGAGATATATAAAATAGAGTGACCAACAACATTTGTCACAAAAAAAAAAAAAAACCAAAATTTGTGTTCACACAATATTTTGCCACAATTACATTCGTTCTCACCATAATTATAATCCTGCCAAAATGCACAACAACTTATGTTACGACAATATCATTCTAGTAATAGTGGCAACTTATTTGTAATAAATACTTAGTTATCACAATTACTATATTATCTGTAACCAAAAAAAATAATTATCACAATTATCATAAATAATAGTGTTGAACTATTTTTTAGTCACAAAAAGGGTATTACTTGTGACTAAATTACGAAGTGTCACAAAAGATTTGTCACTGTATTTCTTAATTCTTGTAGTGATCATTTGAGATAAGCCATAGTTTCATTACGGAGATCCATTAAGATGTGATGGTAGCCGTTTCTTTATCATGGTCCACGATATAACGACGGTAAAAAAAAAAGGTTGTTGCTATTGCACCACCTCTAGTGAAAAATGTGTGTAAATAACCTTGGAATTATAAAAAGGTATAAATTTCAACAGGTACATATGTGGTGTAAATAGAAAGAATATGACTATTTACACCAACTTGGTCAAATGTAATTTACGAGATTGCATGATAGTTTTAAAATATTAAAATTTACCATTAATAATTTTTAATTAAATTTTTATTACTAAGTTATTTTTTTTTAGCTAAGTGTAATAGTTCACTAATTATTATGATATATTTCAGTACAATTCAATCAAACTGAATAAATTTGTTAGTCAACAATAATATTTCTAATTCCAATATATACGATTCCATCTAATTTTTTGTGTGATTAAATTTCTTAGTCAACCTTAATGTTTGTGGCATGTGGGCAGTGATTCAAAATTAATTTATTATATTTTTATAAAAATGTAAAATAATGCATAAAAATTTTTGAATTATAAAGAATATTAGAATAGTAAAATAAAATTAATTTTATCATTAAAATTTATTAAACGTTAGATACTACACAAAATAATTAAATCATATTATAGACAAAATTATTATACTATCAGAATTTAAAATAAAAATAAATAATAAATATTTTAAATAAAAACATAAAACAAGTAATTAATGACACATTTCATTAAAATTAATGTTTAAACTAACTTTAATGAAGTTAAAGTGGTACAAATAGCAAATTATTCTATTTACCTTACCTATAAAATTATCACACTTGTCAAAGGGTGATATAAATAGCAATAAAGATGATGCAAATAAAATTTCCCAACAAATTGTGAAACCATTAAAATTAGAAAGGCTATGAAAAGAAGATATACATGGGTAACATTGGGTTATGCACCAACCTTTTGAAAAAAAAAAAGAAAAAAGAAAAAAAAAGAACCGAAGGCCTTTCAAAAAAAATAAATAAAAAGGTTGGGGGAGCTTTACATAATCTTTTGTACAGGTTCAAAAAGGTTGTCTGTGAGGCGTGAAATGGTGATAAGGCTAGAAAAAGCAGTAATAAAGATGGTTGGATGCCGTGATGGTAAATGCAGCCAACATCCCAACGTGTTGATAGATAAAGATGACAAGAATGATTTATACATTTGGTATCCGATGAAATATATATATATATATATATATATATATATATATGTATATATATATATATATTTATGTGTTTTTCAATTAATATCCACCATAGGAAAATAATGCAAATATCTTCTGTGCTTATTTGGTTGTCTGGTTCGAAAGTACTGATTCATTTGGTTAATATCAACGTGCATGTCATACTATATATATTGAATAAGAATACGATGTTTAGTTTTTGCAATCTTATAACGTTCGATCATATGCATCATGTATATATACTTGAATGCAACAATATAAAACATCATTGTCATCATCTAAACTTCGAGTGAAACCCGCTGATTAGTGCATAATTGTTCATATTTATACCTCATACTTAAGTTTTAGTGTTCAAAATGAGCTTTATTGTATTCATTTCATCAATTAGGCACAATTCAACATCTTTGAGTAGATTGAAGTAAAGGATTTAGGAGCATTTTAGATGTATTTGAGTCAATGGGAATCAAATATGAAGTTAAAGATGGATGCAAAACTTCAAAGGGAGCAAAAGAGTGATGTTTTCAATGATTTCGATCATATGGGCAAAACCAATGCAAAAGTGACAATTAATAGGTAAATATGCAATAATTGACAATTAATAGGTAAATGAAAGGTTTCAAGTAAAAAATCTATAGATCTAGTATTAAAAGAATCATTATCTAATGAAATTGAAAACACTTTTATTTTTTTTTAATTCAAACTCATACATGCCAAAGTCCGGGCCTTGGCCATGCATGGGATGGTTAGGAGCTTGGGTTGTACCTGAACCCAGTCCTGGACTAGTTTTGAGTTGGGCCTCGGGCTTGTTTTTAATAATACCTGGACCAACCCTATATAAGATGGTCCCGCTTCGAGCTAGGCCCGACGTAGCCTTGATGAAGCCCAAACCAATTTTTTCAAGTCGATTCAGGGTTGGTTCGGTCTTGAACTGACCCGTGGCTACTTCAAATATAAATAAATAAATATATGTATGTATGTATGTGTGTATGTATACGGTTAAAATGCGGTTGGGGTGCACATGTGCACTCAAAAGAGAGCCATTGATCTTACCAAAATCAACGTTCAATATTAACAACGTTTGAAAAACATAGTGGCAATTTGTTCATTTTTCATATGGGTCAAACTTAAGGTGCATGATTTTTCTTCTTAAGGCTTTGTGCTTAAGGTGTGTGGTTTTGAGTTTAAGGTGCATTAGTTGTTGAAACTTAAGTGCGTCGTTCTAAAGTTTTAGGTGTGTGATTTTTCTTCTTGAGGTGCGTGATTTTTCTTCTTTAGGTGCGTGGTTTCTGTGCTTAAAGTGCGTCATTTCTTCTGTGAGAACTTAATGTGTGTTTTTGTTGGAACTTAAAGTACGTCGATCTAAAGTTTTAGGTGCGTTGTTTTACTTCTTAAGGTGCGTGGTTTGTGTGCTTAAGGTGCGTCAGTTGTTGAAACTTAAAGTGCGTCGGTTTAAAGCTTTAGGTGCGTGATTTTGATATGTACGTAAGGTGTGTTAGTTGTTAAAACTTAACGTGCGTCAATTTAAAGCTTTAGGCGCGTGATTTCCTTCTTCAGGTGAGTGGTTTCTATACGTAAGGTGCGTCAGTTATAATATTTAGGTACCCCATTTTAAAACTTTAGGTGCGTGGTTTGTGTTCTTAAGGTGCTTTGTTTGTGTGCTTAAGGTGTGTGGTTTTTATACTCAAGCGCGTCATTTTCATGGATAAGTTTAAGTTGTTTGGTTGACGTGCATTTTTTTTTAAATTTTCATTGATTTGAGCTGTTGATCTAGATTAAACCGCACGTTTGCACCTGAGCAAATTCCCGCACCAGAACCACTCCATATATGTATATAGGAAAGGGTTCAAGTGCGGGGAAGGGTTCCCGTGCGATTGTGTGATTACGCACTTTAAGTATTACAATGGTGCACTTTAAGTACAACAAATCGCGCACCTTAAGAACACAAACAAAGCACCTTTAAAACACAAACCACGCGCACCTAAAGCTTTAGGCCGACACACTTTAAGTACAGAAATCACGCACCTTAAGAACACAAACCACGCATCTAAGGTTTTAAAATGGCACACCTTAAGTTTCAACAATTCACGCACCTTAAAGATACAAATCACACATCCTAAGACGGAAAACAGTGTACCTTAAGAAGGAAAACCATGCACATTAAGCTTTAGGTTCACTCACAAGTTTCAATGCTGACGCACTTTAAGAAGGAAAATTACGCACCTAAAGCAACTGCACAACCGCACGGGAACTCATTATATATATATATATATATATATATGTTTTCTTTTCTTTTTAAAAACTATACATCCCAACCACTCTTACCTTAGCATTATATTTTGGCAACTAATAAATTGGTTGGTTTTGAATTTACGTCCTAATGTGGAGTACAAATTGGTGAGTAGGAAGCTTCCTATCTTAGAACGAGACAAAACCACACCATTAAGAATGTCCATGTCTTATCTCAACATTTCGGCTGTCTGCAAATGCTGTCGTTTTAATATATTTTAAATATAGAAGTGATCAATTAGCCATACGTGTGGATTTTAGGATTAGAACTCTGCCATGTGATAGAGACGATTTGATCCAAACCGGAAGAATTCATTTGAAGAACCTAATAATATAATGGAGAACATTTACTGTTTTACGTTATTTAAGTATTATTAGTTCACAATTTAAAGAGATGAATTGTTGAGATCGTTGTCACTCTCGGCCAACTAATTCCCATCTACTGAAAATCATCTATACGCATGTTGATAGGGAGAGTATAACCATGATCCCATAAAAGGAATGGAAAACCTTGGCAAGACAGCAAGTCTTACAAAATACCTAATTGTTTTATGCAAACATTTGTTCTATCTCTACCTACCTTTGTTCTCTCCAACCCTTCCAACTTCTTTCCTCCAAAGTCACTCAACAATCACATTCATTCCCTACAAGTATCTATTTGGATGGTTTACATTTTAATCTGTTTAAAATATCAACATTTTTATTTGTCCCGACTCTACTTACAAATTAAAATTTTCAATTTTTGTACTTTTTGATATGCATTAAAAATAACAATTAATATACATTTACTAATTCTAGAAATGGAGAACATATTTGTCCCGACTCTAACTACAAAATTTTCGAGTTTGGTACTTTTTTATATGCATTAAAAATAACAATTAATATACATTTACTAATTCTAGAAATGGAGAACATGTTTGCCATCCAGATCCAGTTCTCCATTTTCTAATTTTGAGAACTCGATCATTTTGTATATTTTTCCATTTTAGAGAAACATGGCACATGTATATATTGCTCCTGAGAACGGAAGAAAGGATTATAGAAAAAATGAAAAGCAGATTAAAAAATGAAGTAAACAAGTCCTAAAATTTTCCATCCTAATATAGCCTTAAATAAATGAATATATACGTACATCAAGAAAATACACAACTCCCTCGTTAAGTCCATCACATGGTCTTTTTAGTATGATTTATCCCTTATAATATATAGTTTGCAAATTACATAGTATACACAGGAGCATGCCAAGTTTACCTAGTGTATATCTTCAAATAATTGTACTGTTTTACCCACACCATTAGGTAGTAGTTGCGGTTTCCTAATTACCCAAAAAAAATACACAATTTTTTTTTTCTGGTAAATACAGCCAAGGGACATATCAAACCATCCGAGGCATTCTTTGCCTATCCGGTCGGCAAACTAAAGACCTTCCCATGATTCACATTGTCCCTCACAGGCTTCCCATGAAACCACATCCAAGATTTAACATTGTCCTCTAACAACCTCAAGAATAAAGAAAAATAAAAGCATATATGTCACGGAACTAAACCTCGTTCTAATATTATTCAGTTGTCTCCATCTAATGGCACAATCTGCTGTCTGTCGATCACAGAATAAATGTAGGTGGCCTTGCATCCTTCTTCTCACTAGCTAACAGAACATACACCACATTTTCAATTCCTTTCAAAGATTTTTTTTTTTTGTCAATTTTTGATAATTTTGTGTTAGACCATGTTTTTAAATAGTTGGTTAATTAATGACACCCTAAAAAATATAGAGGTAGCTCATGAAAGTTCCTAGAAAAGCCTCAAATATTTTAAACAATGAATATAAGTAAAAATAAAATAAAAAATTAGAGAGTTGGTATATAGTCTATTTTATTATATGTTTGTTTATCTATTTGGTTCAAACAATTTGAATTGATTTTCTTCTCATCCCAACCCATTCATAATTCTTTTGATTTACAGAACAATCAGTTGCCACTACTTATAAATACGCTTTGAATAAAGTCCATCTTGTAACCTTAGCCGACAACCCATTTACAATTCTGACAGTAAATGCAAATGTTATACGTAGTAATTAACAATTAGTTAACAACCCAAAATAAAGTTGACAGTTTGCTTCGCTAATAGTCACAATGCGTGAATCTGAATCATAAAGGTTGGGGTTGTATGAATTTGTTTTGTTGCGATGAGTATTAGCGGACAAACGCCTCTCTACTAAGACACATTTTCTCATTTACCAAGACTTTAGAGTAAGTATAGGTCGGGATCAATGAAAATGACAGAACCCAACAAGGGGTTACATTGCTTTTTTTATTTTTTATTTTTTGATTTTTTTTATTGACCATGCCATCAACATTGATTGGTACAAACTCAAATCCAAATATAAAAATCAGAAATGCATAATCAAGACAATAATTACAACCAAGTATGGCTAAATATAATAGTTAATTAGCATGCAGATAACGTAAGAGAAGTGTAGTCCCCACTGCAGTGCGTGGAAGCACAGAATCTTCCCAATATAATGATTTCGCAGGAGCAAAAGATGGAGTAGAGCTCCTCCACGCTGTGCAGTGCTGAAAGCTAAGCTCCACTCAATTTCAACCATTCGCACAATCAATTCAACAAAGAAGAAGACTACTGTTTCTAATCTTTATCCCTTCGCATTTAATTTGTTCCCAATTGGATTCGCTTATGGGGAATTACAAAGGGGCAGAGGAGAAAGAACGGGAAAACGGAGACGACGAAGATGAGGCATTATCGCTGTGTGATCTTCCAAACAAACAGGAGAATCAGTCCAAGAAAGAATCTCCGGCTAGCGGCGGCGGCGGGGAAGAGGAGTTTGATTTCTGCTCGTGGGGTGGGGGGTCGTTGAAGGAATCGGAGATGTGCGCTGCGGATGAAGTGTTTTTCCGGGGACAGATTTTGCCCCTCCGCCATTCCATCAGCTCCGACGGCGCCGGAATCCGCTGCAATTCCATGGACCGGTGCCATTCCGCCGGGTACACCACCGCCAGCAGCAGAAGTAGCAGCACCAGAAGCCACCAATCCTCTAGCAGCGCCGCCTCATCGATTACCACTACCCCGCACCGTAAAATCCGGAATCAGTTCCAATACTCCCAGCCCAGCCCGACCCCCCAGCTTCGATTCTCGAAGATTCCACACGCCAATAATAACTACGCCGCCCGCAATTCCACCCTCTGGAGCCTCTTCCGCGTCGGCCTCGTCACAATGCCCGAAATCGGATCCCACAGCTTCAGAGCTCGAAACAGAGACAACGACAACAACAATCGTAACAACCTTGTCCGTAGCAGCAGCATTAACGTAAGCAACGCCGACGACACCAAACCCAACATTACCCAGAAGCTGAAGCAGAGATTTTCAGACAAAAACCTCGTCTTTTTCGACACCTGCAAGTGCTCTTCCAATTCCATCCAAACAATCCCTTCCCCATCCGCCAAGAAGAAAAACAAGAAAAACACAAAACAACAAGCAACAACAGGGAAGCAAACCGTGTCACGTATCCGAACGTTTGAATGGTTAAAACAGCTTTCACTAGAAGCTGAAGGTGCCGCCACACAACCACTGAATAATTAAATTAAAACACCTTAATGGCTGTATTGTGTTCTGATTGTTTTTAATTTCTTCTTTGTTTTCTATAGAAGATTGATTAATGGAGTAATTAATCACTGCTAAAAATGGAGAGTGATGTAATCACTTAATTGCGTAGCACTATGTGTTCCTGTTAGCTAGCTTGATTATTCTGCGAGGACATTAATGATTGCAGATGTGTAGCCGTGATTAGTGGGTTGAAATGAATAGCTGTGAGGAATGTTGGCGTGCCGCTGATAATGCCGCTCATGATTAAAGTATGAGCCTTTAATAGCTACCATTTGTTTTTTCTCTTTAAATCACTCCATTGTAGATCATAAGGTTTGGCTATCTAGTCTCAACTATTTTATATATTATATGTTTTTTTTAAGAGTATATATTATATGTTTAATAATATATATGTACCGATCCAAAACAAACATATTGAAAGTAAATTTATCTATTCCTTCTTGTTATATATAAGATTTTAAACTATATTATATTATTACATTATTAAAAAATTTAGAGATTTTGAATTTCATGCAAAGCTTTTGTGTAGTGAATTACAAGATGAATTAATTATAAATTAATGACATTAATGATATAGTCAAAATGGATCTAGCTAGCCATATTTGACTTGACTTGACAAACCAACAACCTTCTAGATGGTTTCCTACCTGTCCTATGCCATTCACTCATTTGTTTTATGGGCCTAATCTTAGTTTAGATTTGGGTCATACATCCAAATTTGGTTCTTAACTCTTGATTAAGCTCATAGTCATGTCTAGCAATCCTATTTAACGTTAGAGGATCCTTAACTACTTAGTACTTTCCTCTTGAAAATGCTGTCATGTTGTGTCCTACGCATTCCCTACGGTGCCGTTGGCTGTCCAAAATGTTGGGAAAATTGGATCTTTGTTAGTGTAGGGGTCTCTTTAAATTTAGTGATTTTCGATACCTAAATATTACATTATTACCCAACAAACAATATTGAATTGGTTTGGCCATACTGTTTTGTACCCACTTGACAGTTGAGAGATGTTACTGGGGCAATTCCCAAAGAGTTGGTCGGTCTATTGGTCTTTTCAGTTTGAACTGCATGATTTATAAGGCAGGTTTCACTCAAAATGCACATTTGAATAGTGGGCATAGACTTTCTTGTAAATCAAAATTGAGAGACGGTGTAATAGACATTTAAAAAAAATTCTCAACTTTAGTGTTTATTTTAAGTTATTATAGGAAAGTTCGCAAATGTTCTACAAAGTCGAAGTTGAACTTTGGGTAAAAATCGTTGATAATGTAAATTAGTTCGGATAAGCCTATAGGTCGGGTTGGATAGTGCAAAGGGAATAACAAGGCAAGACGTTTTACGTGAAAACCCAAAAAGAAAAAAACCACAAGCTTTTTAGGCTAGGCTAAAAATCCAATAATATAATCAAGTAGTACATATTTAGATCTACAAGACTTTTTTTTTTTTGAAAATAGATCTAGAAGACTTTTTTTTTTTTTTTTGAAAACCAGATCTAGAAGACTTAATCCTATTGAAATACAAATTAAATATAAGAAGAGAAAATGTGACCAGGAAGCTAAAAGAGGTTGAGCGGCACAACCAAGAAGTTAACTAAACGTCCGACAACACGGAGTTGGGAGGCTCCGGTTGGAGTGGTGCGGATTGGGAGAAACACCCCCCCCCCCTCAAAGTGCAATAATTGCCCTTTATATAGAAGGGAGAAGAGACACATGTCGCCTGTTTGGCATGTTCTCCACGTGTCTTATGGAGATCCGGTGGCGAAGTTATGCTTGAATTGATAAGTGCTTTAGAGGTCTGACCACGTGATGAGATGCCTGGTAACCATTGTGTGGTTATTGATAGGGCCAACCGAGAGGTCTACTGATAGCGTGACCGGGAGGTCTACTGATAATGCAACCGATAAGTGTACTGATAGGCGGGACTGGGGGTCTACTGATAATGCGAGCGATAAGTGTACATACACCATTCGGGTCGAGAAATACACTAGGTCGACCGGGAAGTGAAATTGTGAACCCACCTAAGATAGAGAAGTGCTCTTGTGACCCACTTGAGGTCGGGAACTGTACTTGTGAGTCATCATGGGACCAAAAAGTACACTTGTGAGCCTACATGAGACCGGAAAGTGCACTTGTGAGCTATCATATGGCAGGTAATTAAGGTTGCCCTATAACCCTATCAACCACCTAGTAACCCTAACCGGTAAAAGATTACACGAAAATAAATCAACATAAGTTGTTTATAGTTAACGGACTCAAACTAAAAATGTCAATATACAACTCTACAGTGAATCAATTATTACCTAACTTGGGTATTTCCCAATTCCCATGCTTATCGCGAAAGGTAGTTTTGTCATTTATTATATTCGGCTTTATCATAATAACAATCTTAGCTTGCAACATTTAATTTACTACAAAAAGGACCGTATTAATAAAATAAAACGCGCTTAGAAGTTAGACTCTTTCAATGTCTTTCAAGATATCTAACCAAAGATTTAATATACATACATACACACACATGCATACAAATATACAATATATACAACACGAGAGCTTCTATATATATATATATATATATATATATATAGGCAAAAACTTGTGTGAGAACGTCTCACTATGAGACGGGTCGGGTCGGGTCGGGATGCAAATGTAACACTTATATGCACAAATGTCATACTTATATGCTCAAATGTAATACTAATCAGGAATAAAATTTTTGTTACTTATAAGGGTAAATGTAATACTTTTAAGGGAAAATACAATACTTTTATATTTCGATTTAAAAGTATTACTTTTTTCCTCAAAAGTATTATATTTGCCCTTATAAGTAAGGGCACTTGTCAACATTACTTATTATGAAAAATGTATTACTTTTTCTCTTATAAGTAACAAAAATTGTATTCTTGATTAGTGTTATATTTGAGCATATAAGTATG
>NC_044918.1:7402578-7522679 GCF_003576645.1 Ipomoea triloba
ATATATATATATATATATATATATATATATATATATATATATATATATATATATATATATATATATATAATGTTGTAATTTTAAATAATTAAGATTATATATTTTCGAATATAATTGTAACTTTATATAGAGAAAATATCATTTTTAATTCCTCAACTATAATACATGTATTAGTTTTAGTCCTTGACTATTAAAAGTTTCAAATTAGGTGCATGACTATTTAATTTGTATCACATTTGATCCTTGACTATTAACATTTTCAAATTAGGTGCATGACTATTCAATTTATATCACATTTGGTTCTGCCATTAAATTTTCTGACTAAATTTTCAGCGAAGTCATTGGTGACAAGCTAGTTTATTTAATTTTTATTTTAAAAAATATTTTAATAATTTTTAAAAACAAAAACTTAAAAATAAAAAAGTAATTTTAAAAATAGAAAACGCCGGCCACCCCACCCTCCTCCTTCTTCTCCATTTGCGGGAGACGAAGGAGGAGGGTGGGGGTGGGGGGTGGCCGGCGTTTTCTAATTTTTAATTTTTTTTTTATTTTTTTAAAGTTTTTTTTAAAAATAATTTTTAAAATAAAAATTAAATAAACTAGCCGGTCAGTGATGATTTTGGAAATTTAGCCGAAAAATTTAACAGTAGGACCAAATGTGATACAAATTGAATAGTCATGCACCTAATTTAAAAATGTTAATAGTCAAAGACCAAATGTGATACAAATTGAATAGTCATGCACCTAATTTGAAAATTTTAATAGTCAAAGATAAAAAAAAAATGGTGAGCTGGAAGGACCGAAGGTCCCCAAGTGACTAACGACGTCTGCTGTAAGAAACACCCGAAGCGTCCCGCTGCAGGAGGTCAGCCAAGTCGTCCGGAGGAGACTCGATGATCTTCGTGCCCCACTGAGAGGTCTGCCCCCATGTTAGCCATGAAGTCCGCACAGGAGTTACCTTCACGGAAGGTGTGAACAACCTCAATGGTATGAAACTGATTTACGAGGAGTTTGCAGTCATATACTAAGGTGTTAGAAGTCCGGTTGGCCTCCTCTTCATTGACCAGGATACCTACAACAACTTCTGAATCGAGTTCTGCAATGACCTTATTGAATCCCCGGAACCAAAGATCAAAATTGATATATGTATTATAGTCGATGGACTAAAAATGATATTTCCTATTTTATATATCATATATATGTATGTATGGGCTGCATTAAGTGTGAACTAACACCTACATACCTAAGTAAGAACATAACAACTCAAACAGTGTATCACTTGATGTGTAAAAGTATAACTCAAAAAGACCATCAAGTGTGAATTAGCACCTAAGTTTTGCATGGTGCACACACGTCCTCGCATTGGTGCGCAATTTCATCTGACTTGTTTCCTATATATATTTCGTTCATTTTTTTTTAATAAAAATAAAGAGGTGTCATTTGACATTAGTTTAAAATATTTTTATAGAGTACTGTCAACATTAGTATGTATATATATTGTAGTGAAATAATTTACTTGTGTCTATAAACTTGTTGGTTTTATGGTACTAAATATAATAAAATAATAAATATTTTTGAAAATGACTACTTAATTTATGCATAAAAAGTATTAATATCTTGTATTAATGAACATAAACATAATTTGGTGACAAAGATCTCATTGTATAATATGCCCTATTTGTAATAAAATAGGTTATACAGATTTGACATTATAAGCTGTCTTCATCAACCATAATTTTTTTTTTTGTTTATTTATTTCCTATCTGTGAAGAATATTTGCAACCATTAAAACATAATTTCTTTTTGGTAGGCTAAATGAAACCCTTAGAGGAACTCCTAAATCCCCACTCTACACAATGGACAAAATAAGACTCCTTAAATCATGTGATGGTTGATCAAGCATGAACGTGTCTCAATTGACTTACTGACTAAAATTAATCATAATATTAACACATTTGTTTCTTTCTCTAAGTACATGTGAGATGCCTGTAAAGTTATCCTTGCGAAGAAGATACTTATAATTGAGAACCAAAGTATCCACTCCAAAATAATTGAATTCATAGGCAGACTTTCTGTCATGGTCTTTACAATTGCTTCTGAATTTACCTCCAACTCCACGTATCATTAAGTATTGATTTTCGACATATATTTGAGTGACAATGATTTTAAATTAAAAATTTGTTATGGTAAAGTTTGAGTTTTATTCTTTTTTTTTTTGTAAATTTACAGGGTCTTCTCTCCGTCCGTTTAACGGTCCGGAGTCCACCCACGTTCGCTCCGAGAGGCACAAGAGGAAATTCCTCCCCACAAAGAGAGCTCACTCGCCACTCGAGCTATCCCGCTGGGTTATAAAGTTTGAGTTTTATGCCTTTTATTGAAAGTATAATTTTGATAAGATTTAAATTAGTATTTGTAAAGTCAAGTCAACGCATAATTTACCGTACGTATTAAGCTGTGAAAGTGTGAAACCACATCGTACATACATTTTTATATCAGTAGTTGTCAGTGTTCCACTTTTTCCAAGGTTTTGCCCACGTAACACGGAGCAGCCAGTCAGCCACGCCATTTTTAGTCTGGTCAGTGGTCTTCTCCCCCCGCAGAAGAAAGTGTAAAAACCAATACAAATACAATCCCCCCCCGTTTACCAGTCTTCCCCCACTCTCTCTCTCTCTCTCTCATCCTCTGCTCTGAAATCCGGAAAGAGAATAAAACACTGACACAACAAGCACTCTGTTAGCGGAAGTGGTGGCGCCGGCGGCGACTGAGATGTGGAATTGGTGTTTTAAGCCGCTGAAAGACTGCTTCGATGGCGAAGACGATGATGTTCTTCAGTGGGATATGGACTTGAAGCGCCACGCCACTGGGGACTATTCCATGGCGGTGATTCAAGCCAATTCTTTGCTTGAAGATCAGGGTCAGGTTTACGCCACCCCCTCCGCCACCTATGTCGGCGTTTACGACGGCCATGGCGGCCCTGAAGCTTCTCGTTTCATTTCCAACCACCTTTTCCGTTACATCCAAGGTACTTCCCTCAACCCTTGCTAAGAATTAAGGTTTCAGAACAGTTAAACGGCGAAAGTTTTGATTTTTACTATATTTAATTTCTTGATGATTCCAGTATTGTGGTTAGAAGATTGGTAGGTTTTAATTAGGTATATGCTTTGTTTACCAAGAATTTGATCAAGAAAATGGATTTGGTCATCTGAATTTTTTGGTCTGATCCTTTCCATAAGGAAGATTTCAGGATCGAATTTCATACCAATTAGGTTGTCATAATTGTTGAACAAATACTATGAATATGTTTTTATATGAGCATTTTTTGTATCTAGGGTTTGCAAGGGAGCTAGGAGGATTGTCAGAGGAGGTATTAAGGAAGGCACTGGATGCAATTGAGGAGGAATTTTTGCGTATGGTTAAAAGGTCATGGTTAGCACAGCCACAGATGGCTTCTGTGGGATCATGTTGTCTCACTGCTGCAATATCAAATGGGGTGCTGTTTGTGGCGAATCTTGGGGACTCGAGGGCGGTGCTAGGCCGGAGAGTGATGGCAGATGGTGGGGTGAGTAATTCGGTGGTGGCAGAACGAATATCGACAGACCACAATGTTGGGGTTGAGGAGGTGAGGAAGGAGGTTGAGGCGCTGCATCCTGATGATTCGCACATTGTAGTGTATACTCGAGGGGTTTGGCGAATAAAGGGGATAATTCAGGTATGTGTTGTTTGCCAAGAGAATATGTTTTTGTTCCATATGTGGATTTATCTTAAACATTCATTCATTTGTATCTTTGTGTTTTGGCAACCTTGTAAGTCAATGGAATCATGAATCACACACATTTGAAATGTTTAGTTGGTTGATTTTAGATGTAGCACACAATGACATTATGTTCATGTACTCCCGGCCTCCATTAGTTTAAACTAAACTTTTTAGTTAAAAGCGGAAAACATACTTCAATACGAAATATGCAAGCTAGTGGTTCTTGTGCATCAGAAAATCTCGAAGGGGAAGGGGAAAAAGTGTATGCATACTTTTAGAACTATCTCATTCGAGTCTTCCTTACTGTTGGGAAGAGGAGCTGCGTATTCTTTTTAAGAGTACATAATGCCAATTTCTGGTGTATTATTTGTCTTTGACATGATGCGACAATTTCAAAAGATAATGCATTGGAAGTAACTTAGCTAACGTTTGATTGATTCTGTTCTCATGCCTTATTCCCTGTCAGGTTTCTAGATCAATTGGAGACATCTACCTGAAAAAACCCGAGATGAACAGAGATCCTCTCTTTCTGCAATATGGATGTCCTGTTCCTTTAAGACGAGCAGTAATGTCAGCGGAGCCCTCTTTACTGACACGCCAGTTAAGACCAGAAGATTTGTTCTTGATTTTTGCATCAGATGGCCTTTGGGAGCAGATATCTGATGAAGAGGCAGTCGACATTGTCGTAAAAAATCCCAGAAGCGTAAGTATTCATCTCCCGATTTCTTACATCCCCACATTGCCAGAGAAACGAACATTTTCTTATAATAATACCTGCTAGACCAGTGAAATTGTTCATGGTTTAAGTAAGCGTTTCGCCAATATAACAATGTTGGTCAAGTTGCTTATTACACGAAACCTCCAACATTTTGCCTCTTATTGGTCCAGGGAATAGCAAAAAGACTAGCAAAAGCCGCCCTCAACGAGGCTGCAAAGAAGCGGGAAATGAAGTACGAAGAGATTAAAAGAATAGAGAAGGGCACAAGGCGCCATTATCACGACGATATTACAGTGATCGTTTTATACTTGGATCATTCTCAAGGCACTCCAAGTGGTAGAGTAACGGATCGAGATCGAGACAACTCTAACTGCACAACAACTCCAGTCGACATATTCTCTTTGAACTCGGATCAAGCCGAGGATTCGCCCTCCGCATCTCCCTCAGTCCCTATCAGATCTTTCTGATCTTCCAATGGTGTATATAATGTTGTGTGAAAAAGGTGGTTTCTTCACTCCTATGATTTAAGGTGTTCTGAAGTTCTGCTCTGGATATCTTGTGAAGCTCAAGGTGCCTAAGATGTACTATATATATGTTGAAGGGTAATGAAGTTTCCAATTTTTGTTTGTTGTTGTAACATATGACTTTTGTCGTTGGAAACTTGGAATGTTTTTGCAGGATTTTATACGTTGTACGAAACTAATAATCTATACTATATATATGGACTGGGTTTATGGTTGACATACTTGGGACAATTCAGTTTATGTTTGCAGAAAGCCCAGTAGAACCTGGATAAATTTTGAATAGGTGCTCCAATTGGATCTGTGTGTGGGCCAATTGCAGGCCCAATCTAGCTGTACTAGAAAGCCTAACTAGCAATCATTATTGCATGGACCATGGTTCACATAGCTGTGTGAACCAAAAATAAAAAGTACATTATTTTTGTATTGAATATACATTATTTTAATATTGTAGGTACATTATTTTAGGGTATATTATTTTTTTACTGAAGGTACATTATTTGATATATACTATCAAATAATGTACCTACAGTACAAAAATAATATACTTTCAGTACAAAAATAAAGTACTTTTTATTTTTGGTCCACACAGCTGTGTGGACCATGGTCCGTGCAATAATTTGCCGCCTAACTAGTGTCTAGCCGATCGTTATATCATGGATTAGAGTTCACCATGTACATTGTGAATTTGGTTCAGATTATGTATGTGCATTGTTGGCCTTGGTCCAAATTTTGTACATTTAGAGCATCACCATTAAAAGTATTTTTGTGATTTTTGGTGTGGGTTTTAAGAAAGCAAGCTTGCGTGGAGAAGAGAAGGCATTGATTTTTATCAGACTTGTGGGGCCCACCAAAATCTCGGATTTTCGTTCCCTGGTCTTGTGTATTGCAACACAACGCCAGTCGAGCGCGTTAATGACACTTTTCAGTTTGTTTATTTATTTATTTATTTATTTATTTATTTTTTCATCTTCTCTTTCTTAATTACATATGCAAAAACTTCTCAAAAACTACAACTACTGAGGATACTCTTATTTTACATAATATAGTAATATAAGGTACATAATATGGACTAAGGTCCACTATGAACATGGTGAACCTTAATCTATGATGTAATTTGCACTGTCTAGGGCTCTAGCCTGATGCTGGACTGTCTCTATTCTACAGTCACCTCATCCGGTATATATATCAAACATGTTATTATAGTTGTATTTAGCCAAGCCATTGTAGCTAGTTCAAATAAATGATCCTTTAGCCATTTGGCATGGCCCAATCTTAGAAGTCAATTTCTTAGTTTGCAAAATTAATGCAGGTGGGGTACATGTCACACCTAGGGTCTATTGTCACATGGGATACAATTTTATTTTAGCAAACTTAGCCGCTATATGGTAATTTATACATGACTTTGTACTCAAACTCCTCAAACACTTATCAGTATATATTATAATTGGGGCAATATTAGTCAAGTTGACTCTCTATAAAAGCAACCTGTTGAATTTTTTGATGTGTAAAAATTAATGAAATAAAAGTGAAATTACATGTAATATTGACGTTTACTTTTGAAATCATTTTGAACTAAAATATCTTAAAAATTATACATGTTTAGTCCAATTTAGTGTATCTTGTTTAAAAAATTTATCCAACCGTATATAAGAGGTGTGCACTTCTGAAACCATTTTGAATCAAAATATCTTAAATTATACATGTTTAATTAGTCCAACTCAGTGTATCTTGTTAAAAAAATATACTCCGTCTATAAGAGACGAGTACTTTTGAACCTTTTTGAATCAAAATATCTTAAAATTATACATGTTTAATTAGTCCAACTCAGTGTATCTTGTTCAAAAAATATACTCCGTATATAAGAGACGTGTACTTTTGAAACCATTTTGAATCAAAATATCTTAAAACAATACATATTTAATTAGTTCAACTCAACGTATCTTTTTCAAAAAATAAGAGACGTGTACTTTTAAAACCCATTTTGAATCAAAATATCTTAAAATTCATACATGTTTAATTAGTCCACTTCAATGTATCTTGCTCAAATAAATGATCTTTTAGCAATTAGGCATGGCCCAATCTTGCAAACCAATTTCTTAGTCAATTTAAAGACAAAATTAATGCACTTGGGGCACATGTCACGCCTTGGGGCCGCCACTATCACACTAAGATACAAGAGTCACTTTGTACAAGTGGTTGTTATATATATTTGTGAGATACTGAGATATATTTTTAGTGTTTATTTAGTACAAATAGTAAATCATTCCACTATTTTAGGATCCAATTTTTAACAAACTTAACCGTTATTATGCTAATTTATACCCCTGGCCCATTTTCCCTAACCTGTTTATTATTTGAGTCAAATCAACTCTTTCTTAATTATTTTTTTTTGTAATTTTTAAATATTTCTATTTTGTGTGTGTTTAACAGTACTTTTAATTTAGTTTATAAATATATAAATTTTATATACTAATATTAAACTTAATATTATGAAAAATTGAATTAAAAATAACTCCCATCAATTCAAGCCTCGTTAATTGAACCCGACAAACAAAATAGGACGGAGGCGGGGACTCGGGGAGTACTAAACTTTGTACTCAGACTCCCCAAACACTTATTACCAAATTATATATATATATATATATATATATATATATATATATATATATATATATATATATATTGCAATTGTTTCTGGTTAATTATCCTCATGTTACCCTATTTTAATTGTTGGAAAAATAGCATAAACTGACATGGTAAGTGGTTATGTTGACAAAATATGTGGGCTCATCCACTCCTGATTTGGGTTGGTTCAAAGTGGACTCGGATTCTTCGTAGTGAGATGAAGAGATCGATATATTGTAAATTTAAAACGGATAATAGATAAATGAGAAATTAATTTTCTCAAAGTATCTAGCTACCACTTGAGTTGGAAAATGAAGGTGAAAAGACTTATAAGTAGCATTTGTCAACATTGAAAAAAAGAATTTTGCACCACTATATATACAATACTCTTTTAGAGGGATGTTAAATTGTACGGAGTATAGTATAGATGTTCTCTCTAGTATGTAAGGGTGTGCAAATGAAATCACAAAATGAACTTATTAATTTTGATTCAAACAGACAATGGAATTACAGGCTAATTTTTTTTTTTTTTATCAATTCATTATTTCCGTAGTAATATTTCTTAAGAATGAACTTACGGTTAATAAATCATAAACCCCTCAAATGCACAATGATTCTAATTCTTCAAAGGAAAAAAATTGAAACTTTAACCAAAATTTCATAGTTTGGATTAAAGTGCAAATTTACTTCTACGTTCTACTGTTTGGATCGTTGAAACCTCCCTTATTGACTATGTGAGGGTCCAATTTGGTGAGAAAACACCAAAGTTTGGTGTGCATTAAATTCTTTGTTAGTATTTTTTTTTTCTACTAATTTTATAAGTTAAACTTCAAACTTAGAATTCACGAATCTCTTATTGAGTTACTGCTATTATTATAAGACTAATATATAAAAGAGGTATAGTTTCACTTGACATCAACGTGTAGTTTTTTTTTTTTTTTTTTTTTTTTTTTGTCATTTCACACGAGATGTTCACATGTAGGGTGTGCCCCAACTATGGCTTCACTGTAGTTGGTTTTCAAGCTCTCATTTAATTACGACAACAACTAAAGAGAAGCTACTTGCAACTATATATGGAGTCCTTTCAACCAACCGAATAAATATCTGCCCCATCCATTATGTTATCCTTATCCCTTCTTGATTCCCTTCAATTGCCGCTAATTAGGATGCCATTTTTGTACCCATCATGCAGTAAGACTAAAAAAAATACACAATTATAATCCGAATTGAAAAAGGGTGTGTACTATATAAATCCCGTTTTTAATCAGAACAAACTCAAGTAGTAGGTTTCTTGATATTTATGCTTCAAGGGGTAAGGGTTAGATAGATTGCATTTGTGAGTGAGGGAGAAGAATTATTGGATTTGATTGGCAATAATTCTGGCAATTTGTTTATTGCTCCATAAAGGCTTGAATGTGACAGTGCTGCACGGCTGTTGAACAAGTGGTTCACTAAGAAAAGTCCACGAAGACGGTATCTAGTCCACACTACATATAAGGAAAGGAAAGTAGTAAAGGGAGTGGTAGCCGCCCGGCCGGAAAAGGTAGGGAATTGAAGAAATTTAATTAATAATGGGTGTAGTGGAAGCAGCTCACAACGTTAAGGTTCTGGGTTCCGGCGAGAGGACCATCGTCCTCGGACATGGATTTGGAACCGACCAATCGGTTTGGAAGCACCTCGTACCGCACCTCGTCGACGAGTACCGTGTGGTTCTCTACGACAACATGGGCGCCGGCCCGACCAACCCTGACTACTTCGACTTCGAACGTTATGCCACTCTTGAAGGTTACGCCTACGATTTACTCGCCATCTTGGAGGAACTTCAGATCACTTCTTGTATATTCGTCGGTCATTCCTTGTCTTCCATGACCGGCGTCATCGCCTCCATCTTCCGCCCTGATCTCTTCTCCAAAATCATCTTGATTTCCGCTTCTCCCAGGTATGTATATATATTCTTGATTCTTTAACTTAATTCAATTTGGTAGTTTTGTAATCCCTAAAAAAAAAAAGCCTAAATTGCAAAATGCTCAAATTTAGTTGCAACTTAATTTTTGCAATAGAATTGAATTAATTGTTTTATCCAAAAATGGAATAGCATACATTTACTAAATTTGGGTAAATATTGGATGCGGTTTTAAGGTTCATAAACACTGATGATTACTACGGCGGGTTTGAGCAAGAAGATGTCGATCAACTGTGCGAAGCAATGGAGTCGAACTACAAGGCGTGGATCTCCGGGTTTGCGCCGCTGGTGGTGGGCGGCGACATGGACTCGGTGGCGGTGCAAGAGTTCAGCCGGACGCTGTTCAACATGAGACCCGACATAGCCTTGAGCGTGTTCCGGACCATCTTCAACTTCGACCTCCGAGGTTTCCTGTCGCGGGTCACCGTGCCCTGCCACATAATTCAGAGCTCCAAGGACTTGGCGGTGCCGGTGGCCGTGGCTGAGTACATCCACACCAACCTCGGCGGCAAGTCCATCGTGGAGGTGGTGTCCACGGAAGGGCATCTGCCGCATTTGAGCGCGCCGGAGATTACGATTCCCGTTCTGCTCCGACATATCCAGCACGATATTGATGCGGATGCTTGTTAATATAATGTTTTTGTTGTGCTCTGATCTACTCTACTTCAGTTGTATTATCGTATCGTATGTTAATCATTGTTAAATGTTTCATAGCTTGTTTATTATGTGGACTCAGTTTTTATGTAATTTATGTTTGTAATTTCTGTGTATGTGAGTGACTAAGCTAGGTTGTTAATAATCTTGTCAATACATGCATTATTCTATCAAATTGTGGATGAATGATTGAAAATGAGCTAATTATTACAGCAAACTGCCAAAATGTACTTATAACCCTACCATTTGAATTTCATCCCTAATTACAGGAAAAGAGTATTGATTGACTGAATACAAGTAGTTTAGTATTTGGTCTTGGCTTGAGTAGTCGGGCTCTACTTAAACCCAGAGTAGCTAGATGAAATTTGGGGAACAGGAAATCTCATTTAGGAGCTTTTTTTTTTTTTTTTTTTTTTTTTTTTTTTTTTTTGAGTATTACTGACTCAACCTACTGAAGAACAAAGAGTCGCAATCGCACAAATAGTCAACAGTCTCTCTGGGAGTGTTAACCGGGACACCGGATGCCACTAGACCACAAGGTCTTAGGCATTCCATGCAAGTTTAAAGTTAGTATTTTGAGGCACAATCTTTTATTCTCAAAATCAATAATAATTCCCTATTTTTCAAATTCCATTTAAGTTTTATAAATTATTTTTTCAACCGATTGTGTTAGCAAGTCGTTAACATACATCTTATGTCCTAACATCAATAAATATGATTCTTTAAAAAAATTCAGATATCAAAAATATCTAATTCATGATATACTTAATTTAAACATATATTGTTACTATAAGTATTAATATTACCTAATAAAACTATAATAATAATTATTAATAATAATAATAACAACAACAACAATAATAATAATAATAATATTATTATTATTATTATGCATATATAATTGTATTTACTATTTAGTATGACAGCAGTGTCAATTCGTACCTATAATTTTTCCTCTTTTTTTAAGGTTTAGATTCATACAATTCGATACTTCCAATTGGCAGGTTTTCACAAAAAAAAAAAAAAAAAAAAAAAAAAAAAAAAAAAAAACCAATTGCTATTGAGCGATGCAAAAATGCATGGTTTAATCACTTACTGTGCATTCGAAGGTGATCCGGCTGGCGGTAAAGGGCGGAGTAAGATGAACGGCATATATACAAAACAAGCCAAAACAATTTAATGCTGACAATTGAAGTAAGTTTCTGGTGGCCCATCACCCCGGCCTCCGCAACGACTCACGTCAATCAATGCACACTCATACTTGTGTTAGTATAGATTTTTGGCTTCATAGGACTATATTTGGACTCATGTGATTACGAGTTCTTCTGCCTTCTATACAATGAATTCTTAGATTTTCAGTGAAATTTAAATATTCACAGTGTAACTAAAAGGAAGACTAAACGAAAACTAAGAATGATTTCGTAGCTATTGAGGATCAAATCTTGATACTTTTGTAAGAAGTCTTGGATCAAGCATCATTTGACTAAGAGGGATGTAGTGTTCATACCACGATGTCTAAAGGAGAGACAAGTGTGCTTATTTGTAGTGTAGAGACTCATCTAGATGCTTGACAAGTGTGTGGTTTTCATTAGCCTCTCATCTTAGAGATACATGTGTCACATCTTTCATCCACACTACTTTGCTGTCAACACACTTCAAAGGAATATGTATAACATGCTGTATCTTTGTAGTCAAGAACTAAGTAGCTTGACTAGTTGGTGGGTGTGTAACTATGCATGAGATTGCGAGTTTGAACCTAACTTGTTGCACCCTCTTTATATTTTGCTCCCTTAACTTCTTTCATCCTTTAAGTTTAACAAGACTCCGCATTCACTCTTCTTGGGTTCATACCTTCAAATAAAATGGGTCTGGGGTACATGAATTCATCAGTTTAAAATGACTCTATTAAGTAAAGATTAAAATTTCAATGCCATAGTCATTATCGTCCTTACCCTAAAAAGTTGATGAAAAAGGTTAATCTTGATATAAATTTTAACGTTATCTACAAAATTTTCAAATGTTGATACACGAATGCTTACAGGTAAGGCCAAAATATATATTATGATGTTGTAACTGATCTTAGTCTCATTTAGAAATTTCCCATTCATTGAATTCAAAACGCACATTATTATTATCTTTTATTATAGAATATTAAACTTCACATTCGGTATGTAATTCGTCGCATAGTCGCATAGATGCAAATTTTCTATTTAAAAATAGTGGGCTGCCGACCTGCCGTAGAATGCTCACCGAAAACATATCATGATGGGCCTCAAATCCTTTGAAAGCGATATTATTTCGGCTACCAGAATTGGGCATACAATTGCTTAGGCGGCTTGGTATATTAGCATTGGCAAATTATACAATTTATACTCTAATCATTATTCCATGGATCATGATCCACGCATTTGTGTAAACCATAAATAAAAAGTATATGTTTCTAATATATTAAAAGTACATTATTTGTATACGTAAAATACGTTATTTGAAAGTACATAATTTTTTGTATATTATCAAACAATGTACATTCAGTACACAAATAATGTACTTTTGGTATATTAAAAATGTATATTGTCATTCATGGTCCACATAGCTAGGTAGACCATGGTCTACACAATAATTTACCTTTATATTGCAATGTGAGCGAATGATAAATGTTCTATATATTGAATTTTTATTTTTAATATATTAAATGTTTACTTTAGATAGTAATAATTAGGCCCGTATTTTGGCGGGCTTTTTAGCCCGCCCCCGCCATATGGCGGGCTTTGGCGGGCCCCGCCCCGCCGGCCCGTTTCGACAGCTCTAGGTACTATAGTTCGGACGATTTAGTTTGATCTTTAGACTTTATATAATAAAAACCCACTACCAACTAACTAAGTCACTTCAATTTTCAATGATTTTTGTATATATTTTTTGAAAGCAATAAAACTCAACTATTATTGATGAGGATTGAAAGTATGAATTGAATAATCACAAGAGAACGTACAGAGACAATATATCAATACATAATAGAGTCCTACTATAATACAAATATAAGACTTTAACACTCCCCCTCAAGCACAAAGTTGAGAAGCAGCAAGCCATCAACATTGAGCTTGTCCTGAAGTAGCACAAACCGCGAACCAGATAAAGCCTTGGCAAAAATATCAGTCAATTGCTCCTTCATGGAAATGAAATGCACCTGTAACTCTTTCTTGACAACCTTGTCACGAACAAAGTGATAATCGATTTCAACGTGCTTGGTCCGAGCATGAAACACAGGATTAACACACAAGTAGGTAGCACCCAAATTATCACACTAGAGTGTAGGAGACACCGTGGCGTGGGGGCCAAGCCGAGCTCAGTAAGAAGTGATTGAGACTAACCAAGTGACCTCAACAAACACATCAACCAGGGCCTTGTACTCAGTTTCAGTCGAAGAGCGGGCCACAATGCATTGCTACAACACACCCAAGAAACCAAGTTACAACCAAGAAAAATCGCAAAACTACTAGTGGACTACCGATCAACCTGATCACCAGCCCAATCTTGAGTCCGTAAACGCATGAATAGCGATAGAAGAAGACTTACAAATACGCAGACCAAGATTTAGAGTCCCCTTGACATATCGAAGAAACCGTGGCGTGGGGGCCAAGCCGAGCTCAGTAAGAAGTGATTGAGACCAACCAAGTGACCTCAACAAACACATCAGCCAGGGCCTTGTACTCAGTTTCAGTCGAAGAGCGGGCCACAATGCATTGCTACAACACACCCAAGAAACCAAGTTACAACCAAGAAAAACCGCAAAACTACTAGTGGACTACCGATCAACCTGATCACCAGCCCAATCTTGAGTCCGTAAACGCATGAATAGCGATAGAAGAAGACTTACAAATACGCAGACCAAGATCTAGAGTCCCCTTGACATATCGAAGAAACCGTGGCGTGGGGGCCAAGCCGAGCTCAGTAAGAAGTGATTGAGACTAACCAAGTGACCTCAACAAACACATCAGCCAGGGCCTTGTACTCAGTTTCAGTCGAAGAGCGGGCCACAATGCATTGCTACAACACACCCAAGAAACCAAGTTACAACCAAGAAAAATCGCAAAACTACTAGTGGACTACCGATCAACCTGATCACCAGCCCAATCTTGAGTCCGTAAACGCATGAATAGCGATAGAAGAAGACTTACAAATACGCAGACCAAGATCTAGAGTCCCCTTGACATATCGAAGAAACCGTGGCGTGGGGGCCAAGCCGAGCTCAGTAAGAAGTGATTGAGACCAACCAAGTGACCTCAACAAACACATCAGCCAGGGCCTTGTACTCAGTTTCAGTCGAAGAGCGGGCCACAATGCATTGCTACAACACACCCAAGAAACCAAGTTACAACCAAGAAAAACCGCAAAACACACCCAAGAAACCAAGTTACAACCAAGAAAAATCGCAAAACTACTAGTGGACTACCGATCAACCTGATCACCAGCCCAATCTTGAGTCCGTAAACGCATGAATAGCGATAGAAGAAGACTTACAAATACGCAGACCAAGATGAATAGCGATAGAAGAAGACTTACAAATACGCAGACCAAGATTTAGAGTCCCCTTGACATATCGAAGAACATGCTTGAACATGAGCCAGTGCGCTGTGGTTGGAGCATGCATGTGCTGGCACAATCTGTTCACCGCAAATGACAGATCAGGTCTCGTAATTGTCAGATACTGAAGAACCCTAGCAAGGCTACGATATTGCGTCGGATCCGCATACGATACCGTAGTGCTCTCGTCCACACGTGCCAGAGAGACAAGCGTAACTAGTGTTTTACAATCAACCATATATACACATTTTAAGAAAGACGGAGGCCTCGTGTGACTAATCTTAAACTCAATGCCCATTTTAGTAACTAAACTAGAAACGCAAGCCGAGTCAGATCCCATGACCAAGATGTCATCGACATACACAAGCAAATAGAGCTGAACCATGCCATAGATAAACAACGAGACATTAGTTTTAGAAGGTACAAAGCCAACTGAAACAAGAAAAGAGCGCAACCGATCAAACCAGACACGAGGAGCCTGCTTGAGACCATACAATGACCGTTGTAACAAGCACATCAGTCTTATCCTCATATCCTGGCAGTTGAAGCATGTATACAGTCTCAACAAGATTATCGTTGAGAAACATGTATGAACATTCAACTGCCTGATGGTCTAACCACGAGAAACTGCCAAGGACAACAGCAAGCGAACCGTGGTCGGCTTAACCACCGAACTGAATGTCTCTAAAAAGGGGAGACATAGTATGAATTAAGGGGAAGAAATTTTTGTATATATGTATATTGTATATATGGTATGATACGTGTTTTCAGGGGGAGTTGTTTGTTGCTAAAGTAAAAGGGAGATTGTTTGCTTGTTTGATCAACATATGTCAAAGGGGAAGATTGTTAGTACGAAAACTAATTAAAGTAATATAATTATAATCAAATTATATTAGTTTTATTAATTTATTACTTGGTTGATTTATTGTTGGCATATGTTGGTTCAATTATTATTATCTAAATCATTGTATAAGTGTATATAAGTTGTGGGAGCTACTTTTGTGGAGTGTTTAATCATGTTGAAGTAGATCGTAAAATATCTCAACGAAATGAGTGGATGAGAAAATTTCTCATCACATTTCCAAGGAAGTTATGCGTGAATGGCTGAAGAAATAGGTGGTTAAATTCCCTAATTTTGTGGTGTCAAAAAACACTATAAATAGGAAATTATATAATGAATACAAATTGAAGTTTCCAGGGAATTAACTTAGAATTATTATTTGAAAGACCCTGTGAAATAACTTCAAAATAGGGATAGACTTGAGTACTATTTAGAGACGTTGCTTCACTTGAAATTTGTTCTAGTTATGTTGATATCCATGTTAATTGGTTACATTTGTATAATTGGTAGAATTATTTCAAACTGTACTTGTAAACTTTTTCATAAGAGTTGTTTTATAAGGTTAATGTTTAAATATGTGGTATACCTAGTTTTGTAATTCATTGAACCTTGTAATTGTAAAATCGCGGGTCAATCTTGAGTGAAAAAGGTTTTGGGCGTGGCCTCACATATTATGAGGTGTTCTCCAATTGCGTTATCAAATTCAATTGTGTACTTATTTTGGTGCTTCATTTATTGCATTATATATACTTCAACTATTTTGGTGTGTTTGAGTTAATTACCAAAATGGTCCCTTGACGATAGCGAAATTACCGATTTGGTCTTTGAATATTTTTTTGACCAATTAAGTCTCTCATCTTTAAAAAGCTTAACCAATTTGGTCATCTGTTTGTTTTGCCGTTAGACATCCATTAACTTGGGACAAATTGGTAATTTTGTTATAGTCAAGGGACCATTTCGGTCATCACATGGACCATTTTCTCTGAAAAGTTAATTATTGAAATTGTCCCTTGACTATAGTGAAATTACCAATTTGTGTACGTGTTAATGTATGTCAAACGACAACACAAACGGATGACCAAATTGGTTAAAAAAATTTAAGTTGAGGGACTTAATTGGTCAAAAAGTAGTCAAGAACCAAATTAGTAATTTCGCTATAGTCAAGGGATCATTTTGCTAATTAACTTAATGTGTTTACTACATATCAACGTTACATAATTTCAGTATGGATTTGTATCGGAGTACTATGCTTGACGCATTCATGGTAAGAGCAATGTGAGGGTAAATGTTTATTAAGATGTTGGTGGGTCATCTCAAATGGCTAGTGAAGAAGCATATAATGTCTACCACAATGATTATGGATGCTGCTGGGCTTAAATTTAATGTTGATGAAATAGAATAATCGCCAAATCTTGAGGCCCAAAAGTTTTATGACATGTTGAAAGTTGCTGATCAAGAGTTGTGACCTATGTGTAAAAAACACTCATAGTTGTATCTTGTAGCTGAACTTATGAGCTTGAAATAAGAGAATCACATATCATAAAAATGTTTCAATCAAATCACTGAACTTATGAAAGAAGTTGTTCCGGAAGATAATTTAGTTCCCGGCAACTTCTACGAAACCAAAAAGCTATTACGAGGTATGGAGTTTCCAATTCAGAAGATTGATTGTTGCCAGAACAACTGCATGATATATTGGGACTCAGATTTAGATATGACAACGTGTAAGTTCTCTGCCCACCCTCGGTTTAAACAAACTTGTCATTGTGCTTCAAAATGATAGAAAACTAATGTAGCATACTTTGAGCAATATAAGGTAAATTAATGATAGAGTTTTGAAAATATTGTGGTTAATTCTTGAAGCTAGATTGTTATTACATTTCTATTAATAGCTTTGTCCAATACATCTTATGTTGTTGCTCCAATGTATCTATTTTCCTTTGCTTATATTTGATGAATTTATAATGTTACATAAATTTTAAAAGTGGGATGAGTCCATTGTCAAACAAGTTCACAAAGTTTTTCTAGCACAAGCAGGCATAGGCTATACAGATATGGTTTCCAAATTCAAGGCGAAACAGACTTCAACTAGGAGGCCAGCTAGTCTATCTGAAGAAACATGGCGCATTTGGGAGGC
Source organism: Ipomoea triloba (assembly GCF_003576645.1). Taxonomy (NCBI): domain Eukaryota; kingdom Viridiplantae; phylum Streptophyta; class Magnoliopsida; order Solanales; family Convolvulaceae; genus Ipomoea; species Ipomoea triloba. The sequence goes on from NC_044918.1 coordinate 7,420,376, forward strand.
ATATTGGGATAGGCCTAATGTGAAAGCTAAATTTGAACAACAACGCAAGAATAGGATGAGTGAGGTGGCAAAACTGAGTACGGGATGTTCTCGACATACTGGAGGATCTAGATCAGTTATTGTGCACTATCACAAATTGGTAATACATTTAACTTAAAAATTTATTTGTAAAATTTATTATTTGTATATATTTTACAAAATATTCTATTAGTTGTGCTTGTTTAATAGCGAAGTGAACTTCAAAAGTAACCTAATCTGTTTGAGTGCTTTGAGCATATGCATAAGAAGAATGATCTATTCATTGATGAGAGGTCAAAGAAAATAGTTGTAAGTGTAACGTAACAATCACATATTGACATAATGTTAATATAAATAGATAAAATCCTTATATGCCTTTGTATTTTATACTTCTTTTATTTTGTATTTATTTTTAATTTTAGGAAGAAGTACAAGCACGATATGATGCTGCAACACAAGAAGCTAGAGGGGAGGATGATAAGTGCAAAAGATGCTACACTTATAGGGTCATTCTCGGGTCACATTGCACGTACTTGCTAGCTTTTGTGATTGATTTGGGACTTAATTGCGTTAAAATGCGTGTTAGTGCCATTAGACCCTAGTCCACACATGTTTGATCATTTTGTAGGTAAAACGTTGAGCAAAAAGGTGAAAAAGGCATAGATTTCAAAGAATGATTCACGGGCCAAAATTGGAAGCAAAGAACAGGCACGGACGCGCGTTCGCCCAGGCGTCCACGCTACACGCCGCTGAGGTTCGAAGCAGTCCCTTGCGGACGCTAGGCGGACGCACCCGGACGCCCGCATCCGAAAAATAGCTTGCAGAAGTTTGCGATGTCTGCTTTGGACGCGGGAAGGACGCGGACCGGACGCCCCGCGTCCGAAAAACACCTCTCTGAAGTTGCAATGTCTGCTTAGGACGCACAGGGGACGCGGGTCGGACGCCCGCGTCCGACTCCGAGATCTCTCCGAAGTTTCGAAGTCGCGCACAGAATCCTGCTGGACGCGCGTCCAGTCGGGCGTCCGCAGCGTAACCTTTTGGCGGTTGGCGCGATTTAAATAGAGATTTGGGGCATTTTTCAGGGGGATCCCCATTCATTTTTCCAGATTAGTCTAGTCTAAAATTTCTCTCTCTAGAATTAGGTTGAAATTCTCTCCCAATTCCACTTCAATTCCATTCACATTTCATTTCAAGTAGCTAGATTTGGAGAAGATTGCGGACATCAACTTGCAATTGATCAAGATTTGTAGAAGAATTCCATTTACAATCAAGTAATCTTTCAATTTCTTTTCTTGTTCTTCAATTTTAGTTTGTGAATTGAGTTGAGATTTGTTGGTTGATTTGATTTGTGCTTTGAATTGTGTTTAGATTTCAATCCTTATAGCTTAGATTTGTTTAATTGCTTCGATGATGCTTAGTTTAGAGATGTGTGGCTAGTTACCTAGTGGATTAGGACTAGTTGAACATGCATGTTGTTCTTGAGCTCTCATGTCATATATCTAGGAACATGCATGTTGTTCTTGAGCTCTCATGTCATATATCTAGGGTAGAATGTGTTGTTCTTGAGCTCTCATGTCATATATCTAGGGTAGAATGATTTGTTCTTGAGCTCTCATGTCATATATCTAGGGTAGAATGATGCGTTCTTGAGCTCTCATGTCATATATCTAGGGTAGAATGATGCTTTCTTGAGCTCTCATGTCATATATCTAGGGTAGAATGATGCTTGTTGGATATCTTGATAGCGGTTTGGGATGTTCGTGTGACCTCTACTCCGATTAGGCCAATCGGACTTGAGAGTTAGTGTAGAAAGCTTTCACCTATGAGAATAGGGAATGCTTGAGACCTCACCAACCTCTTTTCCTTCTCACCTTTGAGAAAAGGGAGTAGGAAGGCAAGAGGCACATAACGTGTTTGTCATAATGCCTCTTCTAGCCTAAAGTTCACAAGGATGACTTTATGGTCTAAGAAGTGAGTCCATTGACCACGAGAGTGGCGGTGGTATTAGTGACCTTGTCTCATGTGAGTCCTTTGAGAGTTTTCAAACCCCTAGTACCTTAGGAAGTCAAGAGTTGCATGTGTGTTAGATTAGTCCGAATCCTCCCTTCCAATACTTGTTTACAACACCTTTCGTTTTAGTGTTTGAGCTATTCTTAGAATGACCTACACAAACCTTATGATTAGGACTAGCTTTTGAAACATAGGAACTCTTGTGCCTAATTCCTTGTCTACCAAATCCTTTCTTACCGTTCCTTGAGACGATACTCGGGAACTTCTTCCCGTTTTATTCACCTACACTCTTTCCACCTCCCGCTAAAATACAACTCTTCAAATGGCGCCGTTGCCGGGGAACGGTAACGGTTTTGTTTAGGCAAGTCTTTATTGGATTAGCATGAGTAGGTTCCTTAAGTAGAGAGCCTAGTCCCTTTTTACTTGTTTTTGTCCTTTTACTATCACTTGTTTTTGGTACTTGACACTTCTTGTTGAGCTACTTTGAGTTGCAAACCCTTCTCTTGTTCTTGAGTGTTTAAAATACCAAAGCGTTTGTATGCACACTCGCTCTAGAGGGAGTGAAGGTCTACTTCCTTTTAATCCGGAGATTTACGCATTGAATCGGAGGAGAAAGAAGGCCAATAGGGAGATTTACGCATTGAATCGGAGGAGAAAGAAGGCCAATAGAGAGATTTACGCATTGAATCGGAGGAGAAAGAAGGCCAATAGATACCAACAATCCCAACAAAAAGATCAATAAGAAGACATGGCAACTACTAGTGCAAACATCCCTAACGTCAATATGGACGAATCACCAAGACACACCGATACGGACACACCAGGAGAGAATGTTAGAGGTGATCAATTCAATGACCATGAGTCACCTCCCCCACAAAGGGAGGAGTCTTGACAAAGACCACCACCACCCAACCAACCACAATATCAACAAGAGAACGTAGCATATGACGAACCACTACCACGTAGGAGATATGCACCGGATTTTCAAGAACAATTCAACAACCCTCTCTATGATATGCCTCCAAGACAACAACAACAACAACCTCCTAGACAAAGGAGGGATGCTTACTACGAACCACGATATGATGATGAATACTACGAACCACAAAGGCCAAGAAGGAACGAACCAAGGAATGAACCAAGAAATATACCAAGGAACCAACCGAGGGGAGAGGAAAGGAGAACTATAGCGGATTATATGACACCCGACTTTAGTGTCCACAACTCTATTTACATTCCCTCGGTTGAAGCCAACAACTTTCAAATCAATTCCGCCGTCATTACACTAGTACAAAATCAACCTTTTGGAGGATTACCGGCGGAGGATCCACACGTACATATCACCCGATTCATCCGATCGTGTGGTATGTACCGTCAAAACGGTGTTACCGAGGAGGTCGTAAGACTGAAAATGTTTCCATTTTCTTTGATAGGGGAAGCCGCGAGGTGGCTTGATTCCCACGTAGACAACCACTTTAGATCATGGGAACAACTCCACCGAGAGTTCATGCAAGAGTTCTTTCCGTTGACCAAGACATTGAAAATAAGAAAGCAAATCCAAGACTTTAAACAAGGGTCGTTGGAAACTTTAGCGGATGCATGGAGACGGTTTAAGACACTTAAACATCAATGCCCACCGGATGTTCTACATCCATGGGATGTCATTAGTTCATTCTATTCCGGTCTCACCGATGAATGTAAATTGCTTTTGGACTCATCTTCTAGAGGATCTTTCGTCTCTACAAGTCCCGAAGACGCGGAAGAGTTGATAAGAACTATTTCATCAAATACCGGGAATTGGTACAACCAAAGGGAGTCCAAAGGAGGTTTGTATGAAGTTAGTGCCGACACCGCATCTCAAGCCAAGGTGGAAGCACTAGGACTTGAAGTCAAGAGGCTACAAGCACAATTGGAAAAGATGAATAAGAGTCAAAGAGGAAATCCGTGCATGACATTGGCTCTATATTGCGACAAATGTGGGGGTGCACATGGAGCACACGAATGCACGTCCAACTACGAGGATGTTCCGTATGAACAAGTTGAGGCCGTGGGATATCAAAGGCCGAATGACTACAATACTTATGGAAATAACAACAACCAGAATTGGCGTCAAGGTCAAGGATGGCAAAACCAACCATCCCAAAATCAATACAATCCAAGACCAAATCAAAGTGGACCGAGTTACAATGCAAACTACAATAGAGGATACCAAGACAATCGAGGGAATCAATACAACCCAAGACCTAACCAAGGAGGAGCGTATCGACCACCTATGTACCAAGGAAATAACCAACAAAGAGAAGAAGCTCCTAAAGAAAGCATGGAAGACAAAATGGTGAGAATGTTTGGCGAATTAAGGCAAGATGTGACCAATATGAGGCAAGAGTGGAAGCAAGACTTGAGGCAAGAGATATCCACAATAAGACAAGAGGTCTCTAACTTGAGACAAGAAAATAATGCTTCCTTGAGACACTTGGAGACACAAGTTGCACAAAAATCCAAGGCCTTAGCCGAAAGACCGCAAGGCACACTTCCGATTACCACGGTGAATAATCCTCGGGAGAGGGTGCAAGCCGTAACCCTTCGGAGTGGAAAGGAGCTTCCCGAGCCGACATTGCAGAAGAATACTATCTCCAAGAATCCAATTGAAGAAGAGAAAGTAGAGGAGATCCTTGAAGAAAACAAGGAGCAAGAAAAGGAAACATCTCCATTACCCTCAAGTCCAAAAGCCACTCAATCTCGAGATAAAGGAAAGGAAAAGGTAGATTTACCGATGTACCAACCACCACTCCCATTTCCCGGGAGGGTGAAGAAAANGCCGCGTTATGCAAAGTTCTTGAAAGATTTACTCACAAATAAGAGAAAGCTAGAAGAGTCAACTACGGTTTTGCTAGGGGAGGGATGCTCCGCCTACGTGCGCCATCAACCACAGAAGCTCACGGACCCCGGAAGCTTCACCATCCCATGTCAAATTGGCGAAGCCGAGTTTAAGAGAGCTCTAGCAGACTCTGGGGCAAGTATCAATATAATGCCCTTTTGTCTCTTTAAGAAATTAGACTTGGGCACTCTTAAGCCCACGCGCATTTGTATCTAGTTGGCCGATAGATCAATCAAACAACCCAAGGGGGTTGTAGAAGATGTGTTAGTGAGGGTAGACAAGTTTATTTTTCCCGTGGACTTTGTCATTATTGACATGGATGCCGATCAGGAGGTGCCATTGATTCTAGGTAGGCCGTTCTTGGCCACCGCTCGGGCCCTCATCGATGTAGGGAACGGGAAACTTGTCCTAAGGGTAGGAGACGAATGTGCTACCTTCGATGTGTCGAAGTTGACTAAGTACCCAATGACGACAGATGATGCGTGCTACTTTGTGGATGTTTTCCATGAGCACGTTAATTCTATTTACCCCAATCTTGTGGGTAAATTGAAAGATGACGCCCTCTTAAGAGTTTTGGATGGTAATGATGACCTTGAATCTTTTATTTTCGATGATAACGCTTTGATTAATGAGAATGATGATGCTTTACATGAGATAGTGTGTGGTGATGATGAAATACATGTTGATGATAATGTGTGTGATATGAATGATATTGAATTTGTAAATTTCTTTGATGATTGTATTGATGATGCAATATACATTCATGAATTGATTGGTGAAGTTGAGGAGGTGATGGATGGAAATGAAGGGGATGATTTGTTGCATAATGAGAAAATAGATGAGAAAAAGAATATAGTAGAGGAGAAAGAAGTGACAAGTGAGCTTAAAACTTTACCGGATAATCTACAATATGCCTTTCTAGGAGAAAATTCGACTCTACCAGTAGTAATCTCATCAAAACTAGATAAAAATCAACAAGACAAGCTTGTGAACTTGTTAGGAAAATATAAAGGAGCAATAGGGTGGAAGTTACAAGACTTAAAAGGCATAAGTCCTAGCATGTGTACGCATAAGATCTTACTAGAAGAGAATGTTAAGCCGATAGCCCAACCCCAAAGGAGGTTGAATCCAAATATGACCGAAGTGGTTAAGAACGAAGTAGTAAGACTTATGGATGTAGGAATGATCTATCCAATTTCTGATAGTGCGTGGGTAAGTCCTACCCACGTAGTGCCTAAAAAGGGAGGAATAATTGTAGTGAAAAATGACAAGGAAGAATTAATTCCTACACGAAGCGTAACGGGGTGGCGGGTCTGTATAGATTATAGAAGATTAAATGACGCCACTAGAAAGGACCACTTCCCTTTGCCCTTTATTGATCAGATGGTTGAGAAGGTGAGCGGGCATGCTTATTACTGTTTCTTAAATGGTATGAGTGGCGATTTCCAAATACCCGTAGCATTAGAGGACCAAGAGAAAACAACTTTTACTTGTCCTATGGGTACCTTTGCATACCGACGAATGCCATTCAGATTGTGCAATGCGCCAGCGACCTTCATGGGGTGCATGCTAGCAATTTTTGAAGATTATATTTGGGGAGTTCATGGAGGTGTTCATGGACGATTTCACCATATGGGGAGAAACCTATGACGAATGCTTAAGTAATCTAGAAAAAGTCCTCAAAAGGTGCTTAGAAGTAAACCTAGCACGTAGTTGGGAAAAGTGCTACTANGCCGCGTTATGCAAAGTTCTTGAAAGATTTACTCACAAATAAGAGAAAGCTAGAAGAGTCAACTACGGTTTTGCTAGGGGAGGGATGCTCCGCCTACGTGCGCCATCAACCACAGAAGCTCACGGACCCCGGAAGCTTCACCATCCCATGTCAAATTGGCGAAGCCGAGTTTAAGAGAGCTCTAGCAGACTCTGGGGCAAGTATCAATATAATGCCCTTTTGTCTCTTTAAGAAATTAGACTTGGGCACTCTTAAGCCCACGCGCATTTGTATCTAGTTGGCCGATAGATCAATCAAACAACCCAAGGGGGTTGTAGAAGATGTGTTAGTGAGGGTAGACAAGTTTATTTTTCCCGTGGACTTTGTCATTATTGACATGGATGCCGATCAGGAGGTGCCATTGATTCTAGGTAGGCCGTTCTTGGCCACCGCTCGGGCCCTCATCGATGTAGGGAACGGGAAACTTGTCCTAAGGGTAGGAGACGAATGTGCTACCTTCGATGTGTCGAAGTTGACTAAGTACCCAATGACGACAGATGATGCGTGCTACTTTGTGGATGTTTTCCATGAGCACGTTAATTCTATTTACCCCAATCTTGTGGGTAAATTGAAAGATGACGCCCTCTTAAGAGTTTTGGATGGTAATGATGACCTTGAATCTTTTATTTTCGATGATAACGCTTTGATTAATGAGAATGATGATGCTTTACATGAGATAGTGTGTGGTGATGATGAAATACATGTTGATGATAATGTGTGTGATATGAATGATATTGAATTTGTAAATTTCTTTGATGATTGTATTGATGATGCAATATACATTCATGAATTGATTGGTGAAGTTGAGGAGGTGATGGATGGAAATGAAGGGGATGATTTGTTGCATAATGAGAAAATAGATGAGAAAAAGAATATAGTAGAGGAGAAAGAAGTGACAAGTGAGCTTAAAACTTTACCGGATAATCTACAATATGCCTTTCTAGGAGAAAATTCGACTCTACCAGTAGTAATCTCATCAAAACTAGATAAAAATCAACAAGACAAGCTTGTGAACTTGTTAGGAAAATATAAAGGAGCAATAGGGTGGAAGTTACAAGACTTAAAAGGCATAAGTCCTAGCATGTGTACGCATAAGATCTTACTAGAAGAGAATGTTAAGCCGATAGCCCAACCCCAAAGGAGGTTGAATCCAAATATGACCGAAGTGGTTAAGAACGAAGTAGTAAGACTTATGGATGTAGGAATGATCTATCCAATTTCTGATAGTGCGTGGGTAAGTCCTACCCACGTAGTGCCTAAAAAGGGAGGAATAATTGTAGTGAAAAATGACAAGGAAGAATTAATTCCTACACGAAGCGTAACGGGGTGGCGGGTCTGTATAGATTATAGAAGATTAAATGACGCCACTAGAAAGGACCACTTCCCTTTGCCCTTTATTGATCAGATGGTTGAGAAGGTGAGCGGGCATGCTTATTACTGTTTCTTAAATGGTATGAGTGGCGATTTCCAAATACCCGTAGCATTAGAGGACCAAGAGAAAACAACTTTTACTTGTCCTATGGGTACCTTTGCATACCGACGAATGCCATTCAGATTGTGCAATGCGCCAGCGACCTTCATGGGGTGCATGCTAGCAATTTTTGAAGATTATATTTGGGGAGTTCATGGAGGTGTTCATGGACGATTTCACCATATGGGGAGAAACCTATGACGAATGCTTAAGTAATCTAGAAAAAGTCCTCAAAAGGTGCTTAGAAGTAAACCTAGCACGTAGTTGGGAAAAGTGCTACTATATGGTTGAAGAGGGCATAGTATTGGGTCATAAGGTATCAAACAAAGGAATAGAGGTAGACAAAGCTAAAACGTCAGTGATTGACACCCTACCACCTCCAAACTCCGTCACAAGTTTAAGAAGCTTCTTAGGTCACGTCGGTTTCTACCGACGATTTATCAAGGATTTTTCCAAAATTGCTAGACCGTTGACCAAACTCCTAGAGAAAGATATAGAGTTTGAATTTGGAGAAGACTGTTTAGTTGCTTTCAAGACCTTAAGGAGAAAGAACGTACCAAGATGTATCATGATCGCCACATCAAAAAGGGGAGAGAATTCCGGGAAGGAGACCAAGTGTTATTTTTCAATTCGAAATTAAAACTCTTTCCGGGAAAGTTGAAATCACGATGGTCGGGGCCGTTCACGGTCACAAAAGTTTTTCCCTATGGAACGATCCAAATCAAACATCCAAGCAAAGGAGAGTTCAAAGTGAACGGGCACCAAGTCAAGAAATATTTTGGAGGAATGGAATCGTGCGAGGTGGATGCCTTGCGTTTGATTCGAATGGAAAAATGAAGCTTACAAAGACGTCGGGCTAAAGACGTTAAACGTAGCGCTTCTCGGGAGGCAACCCGAGGTTACTCTTACTTTATAATGCGTTATCTTACATGTTTTACCTTTAGATATAGTATGTTTTTGCAGGGGCCACAACAGGTGAAGTCACGAAGACCGAAGAAGAACGAGAAAAAGTCAAAAGTTGGCGAAAATCCGAGCCTGGACGCAAGACCAGACGCGCGTCCGGTCCGCGTTCAGGGGGCCCAGTTCGAAACATCAGAGAGCGCTCTGATGGACGCGAGGCGGACGCACGCGTCCGACCCACGTCCATCAGAACGCGGAGCAGGTACTGATACCGTCTTTGAGGACGCCAAGCGGACGACCGCGTCCGGAATTAGTCCGACACATGCCGAACGAAGAAGAAAATCGGACGCCGGTCGAACGCACGCGTCCGACCCGCGTCCGACCCGCGTCCGATGTTACGGCAAATCGAGAAAATCAGAAATAAAATGCGGACGCGAGTCTGGACGCGCGTCCGTACCGCGTCCGAAGGGTAGGCCAGGGCAGATTGCGGACGCGACTGAGGGTTTTAAGCCAAATTCTTCCCCTTCTTCTTCATTCTAGCGGACGAACATACACTCCAAAAATTACCAAGTAAGTCTTTCAAGCTCCAAAGCTATTCCAAGGCAAAAATTTCAAGCTTTCATCTTTGTACAACCTTTCTACAACAAAATTCAAGGTATGTGCATCTTCTTCAACCCTATTTTTAAGCTTTCACCATTGTTATGACCTTATTTTGGGATTTCTTGCTTTGACAATTGCATTGCTTGTTTGTTGTTAGAATTTGATTCCTTATGTTGTAATGAGCATTCTTATGAGTTTTAATTGCAATTTGTATGGTTAAACATGAACTTGAGTGTTGAAAAAAAGCTTGAAACCCTACTTTAATGGTGGAAAAATTTGGGTTTGAATAATTGTGCTTCATTGTTGAAATTAATGGTTGATAAATGAAATTAGATGCTAATCAAGAGCTTATATGGAACCAATTTGTGATTCTTAACATTGCATTATGCTTAATTGAAAAGTTTGTTTACTAGTTTCACAAATTTGGGGCTTTTTGAACTTTAGCATGGAATTATGGTATGTAATAGGATTAGCATTATTTTGTTGATGTGGAATGGTTGTAGAATTGTTTTAGGTTGATAAATGTTGGCATCACTTACTACATTGTGTGTTTTGAAAATAAATGTGCTTAAAGTTACAAATTTGTGAAGTTTTGGAGTTATGCTATGAATTGTATATGCATGAATAACTTGAAACTAGATGATGATACATGCTATCTTTTGTTATCTCCTTAGTATAAACACGTGTAGTAGTAATATGCTTAAATGTGCATGCTTTCCTTTTGTCTAGAATTTTAAATTGATAAGAAAAATGGTTAAGTATGCTAAATAGTGATGATGTTGTGGTGCTAAGTTTTGCCTTTGAAAGGAGAGTCAATCAAGCATGTGTATGGCTTTACTTTCTTGAAAATTTGTTTAGATGCAATAGATGCTTATGTGATTACTTAAGTGCAAAAGATTCAACTATGCTATGGCCTACATGCCTTATTGTTGTAATAGATGCCTCCAAAGACTAGACGCAAGGAATGTGCCAAGAAGAGAAAGCATGATGTTGGATCGAGTTCGGGGGCGGTCCAAGGTGAAAGTGATTTGTTAGTACCTGGAGGCCGAAGCCTTAGGCATCTTAGCGGCACACAAATAGCACGGGTGGAGGAGCTTCGAGCGAAAGGAGTTTCTGGCGGCTTCTACTTCGATTACACAATGCTCGATGCATATGGGTGTCGAGAGGAGGTGGAGAGAATGATGTGTCGAGAGGAGGTGGAGAGAATGATGTCGCGGCAATCTTGGGAACATCTCTTTAGCTGGAGAGATGACACGTATGAACCCGTCGTGCACGAGTTTATTGCTACCTATACGCCTATGCCGTCGAACCACATGTGGACTCCTTGCATGAAGTTCACACTGTTTGGTATGGAGCACGAAGTCTCGTTGATCCAATTGGGGGAATACCTTGGATTTTACACCGCCGAGGACGTTCACACAGAAGAGTGGCGCAACCTTCCCTCATATTTTGACTCCAACGCGGCGGCAGAAGCTTACTGGGACAGAATTACTAATGGTCAAGGAGGCAGGTTCACCGGGACTAAACCAAACACCTCAAAGGTCGTGAGCCCGGCACTATTGATGATGAAGCTTCTACTCAACCTTACATTTGGAGGAAGGAATAAGAACCTCCACAAGATATACAGATTTGACCTCTTCAACCTGTGGAGCCTGGAAATGAATGAGCCAATACAGATGGCTTGCATGGTGCAACAGCTGTTCACCTCGCAGACACACCCGAAGTGCCCGTATGTCTGGATAGGGCCAGTGGCCACAAGACTATGCCACGGGTTGGGCTTGCAAAGGGAATTGACAAGGGAGAAGAGTATTGCCTCCATGCGACCGTTTACTGATGCGCATCTCAACAGGAGCTATGCCCCAAAGATTGGGCCGCGCCTAGACCTCCACAGGGTGAGCCTCAGCAAGAACAGGGTGGGCCTCAGCAAGAACAGGAGCCGGTAATTCAGGGAGGTCCGGATGTGCCTCCGGAGTATACAGAGTATCCCCTAGTGTATGACTGGGCATCCATGAGGGCTTTTCAGCTTCAGTTGCATAATCAGTCTATGAACACTTTCAACCAGAGGATGGACCTTCACCATGAAGAGTTGATAAGGCAGAATGAAGCATACGTGAGGCAAGAGGAACGCCAAGAGCAACAGTTTCAAGCAATCAAACAGTTGCACCTTTGGATGGAGCACCGTTTCCCACCCCCCTCACAGGGTGGGGACGCACCTTATTGACACCACTTGGGTTTTTAGAGTTCTTGTGTTGACATGGCCCGGCTAGAACAATAGGTATCCCGTGCGTGGGGTGCCGACCTTATCTTTCTTTTACTTGGTTTGTTTAAATTCGGTTTTAGTACTACTTTTGTTTACATTTACTTTACATAATGCACTTTGGTTTATGAGGTTTTTCTTTTAATTGCTTTTAAGTTTGAAGTCTATGTTCTTTTACTTCTAATAATTGCAAAAATTTCCAAAAACATTCGTTAGTGTTGTTTTAAGCTCAAGACGACAGGGGGCACGAAGACATACCAATAGGCAAAAATGCGGGGGAAGAAACACGCGACATCATACATAAAAACAAGCTGGAAATTGCATATCCCAGGACCGGACGCGCGGCGGACGCACGCGTCCACCTGGCGTCCAGCAGACCACTGGAAGCAGAATGCAGTAGAAACAGAGAAGTCTCTGCGGACGCGCCTCTGGACGCGCGTCCAGCAGGGCGTCCGCCCGACGAATTTAAAACACCCCAAGGGTTTTTCAACTCCATTCTCCTTCCCTCACTCCAAAATTCCTCTCTATCACTCCCTACTCTCAGAAAATGATGAACATAGGTAACCTCTTCTCCTCTCCTTTATCAAGCATTTGTGGATCACCTCCACCGAGCCCAAAGGTAATTCTCTTGACATTTCTTCTTCTTCTACTTGGTTTATTAGGATCTTGATCTAGTTTCTATTCAATGTTATTGAGATCTTACTTGATCCCTTACTTTTGTGAGCTTTGGGTGATGATATGCTTGTGCTTTTGTACTCTATAGTGTGTAGATCATGCGTATTGCATACATTTGTGCTTTTGTTAACCTTGCATACTATGTGTTTGATAAAATGCCACTAATAGTGTATGATGCAAATTTTGCTTGAATTGATGATCACAATGCCTTGAGTTGAGAATATAATGCTTGAATGAAGAATGTAATGCTTGAAATGAGAATGCAATATCTTGACTTGAAGACCCAATGTTGTGAATTGTCAATCTAATGCTTGAATTGATAAATGTAGGGACTTCCAAGGGCTGAAATGATGGTCCCTAGGCACACTCTTGAAAGAGGTGAACCTAGTAGGGTACCCAATGAGGACACATCAAGCGAAGAAGGGGAAGCACCGAATATGGAATTTGCACACCGAGGCTTCATGATCGAAGTGGAGGATCTTTTTAGATATAGGCACTTCCGAGACAAGCAAATAGTTGAATGGAGTTACATAGAAGCCCCGGTCTTAACCATCCTAGGCATTCGAGAAGAATTTGAAAGGATGACGTCCCAACCATTTTGGAGACACATTTGTAGTTGGAGGGATGCGACGTATGTCCCTATCGTTAGGGAATTCATTTCTACTTTGGAAGTCAACGAGGGGGTGCATAACCGGAGACAACCTAGCATTAAGTTCAAGCTATTCCATAGACAGTACGACATCTCGTCGGATGAACTTGGTAATTTGCTAGGATTCTACACTTTACATGACCAAGAGCAAAGATGGTACGCAAACCTTGTTGACGACTTCCTTAATGAGCATCAACCCGAGTTGTTTTGGTGGGGAATAGCTAGACAGGGGATAGCTTGGAGAGCCTCAGACACGAGTGCCAAATATATGCAACCTCCGGAGCTTAAGATCATGTGGCATATTATAGCACGGTCATGGTTGGGAAGGCAAACTCCGAATGACAATGTTACAAGGAGGGAACTATTCATGCTTTGGAGCATGTATACGGGGACGCCAATCCACATGGGAGAGCTTTGTAAGACCCTTCTAAAGCGACAAAGCTACGAGGATAGTGAGAGTATCTTTGTGGGGCCTATAGTGAGTAGGCTATGTGAAGCATTGGGGTTTGAAGATGCACTTGCATATGAGAGGGTGGCAACCACGATGACACCGTTAGACATAGGTGACTTTATCCAATTCGGAGTGCCACCCGAGGAGTCTAGTGATGACGAGGCTAGAGGAGAGCAAAGAGATTTATGGGGAATTATAGAGAGACTTGAGAACCGAGTCAATATGCTTGAACATGAAGTGAGAAGGCTCACACTTGATCAATATGAAGAGGAGTCCGATGGGTCGGGCGAATGATCTTGTGCACCCCGATGATCTTAGTGTTTAGTTGTAGTGATTTTGAGTTCTTTTCTAGCACTTGTTCTTTTACGCACTTATACTTTGTTTTTAATTCATATTTTGTTTTGCATTAATGTTTTGGTTTTTACTTTTAATATTGGTTCCTTATCTTGATGATCTCTTAAATTTAGCTAATCGAATGTGAATCAATGTGTTTGGAAGCTTATGTTGTGCAGGGAATTTCAAGGAAAAGAGAGATGATATGAGCACACTCATGTAGATCTTTAATCCCGTAGGGCAGTCTCTTTATCTCCCTTACCCTTTCTTTTACCTATATGCTTTTGTTATAAAGTGTGGAAACCGGGTGTTGATGGCATAACTTTTGCATTTGCTTGTTTTAAATCATTCATAAAAGCATGTTGTGTGACCCAATAGCCCATAGCACACTTCTAAAGTGTGGAAAGGGGCATTGTAGGTTGAGACCTTTGTAGCTTTCCCACCTTATGCTTAGTGTGAACATCGAGGACGATGTTCGTTTTAAAGTGTGGAAAGGAAAGCACCTTTGTGCTTGAAAGACTTTGATTTGCAAAAGTAATGCCTAGCTTAGAACGGTGGATATGTTTGAAATGAATGCAATGCTTAATCTATCTTGGAAAATGTGTGTTTTGAAGGAATACTTGATTCTCAATTAGGACTATCCCGTGGAAGAAAATTCTTATACTTTTGTTTAAATTGTTGAATTTTTGTATGCTTGTATGATGTTCACCTCTCATTTAACCCGGACCATAGTCAAGGAGGTAACGAAGTGGGAGTGTGCACTCGCCAATGCTAGAAAGATAATATGCTAAGCCCGGAAATGAACATAATTTTTGTTTTTGCTCTCCCGAAGGTGGTGTGTGGGGTTGTGAAGGTGATGCTTTGCTTTATTTTGTTTACAAGAGCCCAATGAGGCCAAAACTCCAAAAGAGTCCAATGTGGCCACCTTAGGAAACGAAAAAGATGAACCGTCTCGCTAGGGCAAGTTAGGGGCAACCATCGCACTGTCTTCAAAAAAGCGTAGAGCTCTACGTGAAGTCGGTTGCCCCGATACGAGGTCTTGGGAGATGAGAAAATTGAATAGAGCCATTCCGCTAAGATTCGGGCACCCATTGCACCGTCTTCGAAAAAGCATGGAGATCCATGTGAGATCGGGTAGCCCGATGAGGTTATCTTGGGGAATGAGAAAAGGAGAGATCTATCCCGTTGGGACCGGGCACCCATTGCACAGTTCTCGAAAAAGCATGGAGCTCCATGTGAGATCGGGTAGCCCGATGGTCGGTCTTGAGGGGTAGTAGATAACCTTAAAGCCTTTTTGTTTATCACGTTAGAATCTAGGGGGCTTGAGGTTACAAGGGTGGTCTAATAGGGTTAGTTTGTGCACATCGGTCCCACTAGTTGGCTCAGCTAGTGGCCCGCTTTAAATGGTTGGTGAACCCGTTATTGGATTGCATGCTTGACTCGTATGATAATGAAAGATAATCAAATTGCTTTATTGTTGCAAAAGGGATTTTGTTCTTGGGATAGTCGTTATTGAGAACCAAAGGATTGTTTAAAAACACATTTTCATGATAGCTTGAGAATTGTATTGATTTCAAGTGTGTGCATCATTCTTGTGGTTTAGCTTGCTTGCATATCAAAGTAGTGGCATCATTTGCACTTAGTTTTTGCTTTGTCAATGATAGCTTGCTTGAGGACAAGCAAGTTCTAAAGTGTGGAGAGGGTCAACTAAGCCACCAATTATAAACATGTCACAACTATATGTGGAAGTTATTGGTGGGGGTAAAGAAACAACGTATTTATGACTTATGGAGGCATCCTCATTTATCAAAAATAATAGTTATAGCTCATCTACTACTTCACAACTTAATTAAGATGCACAAGGAAATGGTGACCCAACAGTTAGAGACCATGCGAGTTGAGATGCAAGCTCAACTACAAGCTGAAAGAGCTCAAATGCAAGCTCATATTACAAGTTTGATGGATGAGTTGCCTCGCAACTGCATTCTACCCACTTCTATGCCACGACCTCCAACTACTCAAGCTGAACATGCTAATTCAAATGTTGAAAACCTAGGAGACGATTAGATTATGTGTATAAATATATTTGGTACCATTTCTAACGATGTAATACTTTACAATGCTATACTTTTGTTATTATTGATTTTGGATTTCTTAATATAATATATTTTACAATTATATTATTGAATTATTATATTATAGCTTTAATACAAATATGTGATATTAATTAGTAGTAAAAAAAATCGTAGTAAATCCGTAGCTAAATACCTTCTAACAATAACGAATGACAATGAAATAGTGATGAAAATATCTGTCGCTAAATTTAGCGACAGATATTTTCCGTCTCTAAGCTGTAGCTAAATGGAAACCATTGCAAACAACAGAAGCAAATTAGCGACAAAAAATTTCGTCGTTATTACCTTGCAAATTTTGTCATTCAAATCGTCACAAAGAGGAAAATAACAACGGATTTTTTAAAAAAGTTTAGTGACGCCACTTTTAGCGACGGACCGAATTTTTTGCTATTAACTTTAGCGACGGATTTTTCCCTTTTTAGTGATGGAAAATTTCGTCGCTATTTCCACAATTTTTTGGTAGTGAGAACAACTAAAAACAATAAGATAAAGAAGGATCCAGGTGAGAGAGTATGATATTCTGAATACCAAATACCTAAGCGATTGAGGGAGGAAAATACCAAAATTGGGGATCCAAAGAAATGCACTCAAGAACTCGAGTTTATAAGCCACCTTCATCCTCAAACAATCTCGAATTGATATTAGGAATTACCCAACCTTTGTGATGCATCAATCCCCAATCCAACAATAATAATCAAGCATTCAATTCTCCCTAACTCCCATATTTTCATAGTGGGGATAATGGGTTGCAATGAAAGGATTGTGAATCTAACCCAAAATTTGTTGCATATGAATTCCCTCCAATAACATGCCGAGAATGTTGTGCACCACACTTGAACAAGAGAATGTAAAGAACTCCCACAACATTTGGAACCCTAACTTGAAATTCCACCATTATATGCAATAGTCGTAGCAAAAGCATTTAGAAGCTCAAGTTACCCTCAACCGAAGTCCTAAATAGAACTACTCGATCACACATATTTAAAGCAAATAAAGCAAAAGCTTAGATAATAGACATACAACATCATTAAAAGCAAAAGAGAATAAACAAATGAGAATGAATTTATCTATAAAATGATATTGGATTTGGTAATGGAATCTTCAATACAACCTTTTAAAAGTAAGGTAGTATAAAGCTAAAATTGTTGTACGGTAAGAATCTTGCATGGGGAGTTAAACATGAGATAGTATTCTCTGGTCTAGGGTTTGAACTCCCACACAATAGTTAGGAAAACAAATTAAAAATGTGAAACAGGGATAGGCGCACGACATTGACATGGGTGTGGCATCGCTCGTGTTCAAACACCGGCTGGCTCATTGCCGTGTCGCTACCTATGCGCAGTAACGAAGTTGTGCACGGGCATGCTGGTGCATGTGTGTTCACCATAATTTCAACTTCATACCTAGCTTCGACTTCTTCAATGAGATCTAGTCGGCCGAGCTGCTCCAAATTGTCCTTAGCTTCATCCCAAAAGTTCCTTAACTCCAAAGACTCCTTTTTCCTTCATGATGTGAGTGAGTGTAACTATAATAAAAGCATGTGTTTTAGTTCCAACTTACAACTTATCAAGTCAAATTATGCACAAAGCAGAATAAGTAGAGTGGTAAAATATCGACAAATAAAGAAGGTATCAGTATTCGATCGGTTATGTTGGCCCAACCAACAAGTAATATATTTTAAATGAACATTTAATATACTAAAAAATAAACATGTATGTCAATTGACTACAATGTAATATAGAACATTGGTAGATACCCAATATGAGTACCCGGTTTTGTGACCCCGGGGTAGTCACTCGACGGGCCAACACAACCGATTGAATCCATAAAATGTAAAAACAAATAAATAGAGACAAGAGTAAACACAATCATTTTAACGTGGAAACCAAAAGGGTAAAAACCACGGGCCTTTTTGGGCGGTGCCAAACCAAATTTCACTATTTTTTGTAGGCGATTTTTGGACATATAGTGTGATTGTGATTACTAATCTAAAGAAAATGTGGATCCTTGCTCTTTGTGAGACCTCTCTCATGAAAGAATAGAGCCTCCTAAGAGCTGAATTGAAGTTGTCCCTTACCTCTTCCTAATTTTTGGTAAGAAACAGTACAAATTTTGTGGGAATCTCAGACCCTTACTACGCAACGCCTAGGAGCTAAAAATTTCCATTACGGGAATGAAAAATTCTGACTGTGGTGTCAATCGTAATAGGCGGTTCTCACCCGTCTTTTAGAGTGCTTCTTGCTCGTTTTTTAGGGTGCTTCCGGAAAACCATATTCCTATGGTCGACAACCTGGCTTATACGACCAAGTCTCTCAGTTGGTCCCTTCACCATGTAGGTTAATATACATATGCTTGTCTATTGCATTTTTCCTGCTCTTCTTAACATTACCTCTCTGCCCAGAGGCTTTTATGGTTCCAGTACAATCGAGAGAAACTTT
Organism: Ipomoea triloba; assembly: GCF_003576645.1. NCBI lineage: Eukaryota > Viridiplantae > Streptophyta > Magnoliopsida > Solanales > Convolvulaceae > Ipomoea > Ipomoea triloba. The sequence continues at coordinate 7,438,962 of NC_044918.1, forward strand.
GAAGCTGCCCACTGCCATGCTTACGCCGCCACTCCTATCTAATGCTAGAGAGATTGTATTCCGTGTTAGAAATAATTATTTCCTAACATTTTTTTTTGAAAACATTATTTCCTAACATTGATTTATATAATAAAGGTTGTAATTCCATAAGGGACTCACGTTGATGATTAGTGATGTATAAAGACGGAATTACTGGGTGAAATTCCCTCCCTCTCATTCTGTTAAAATTTAAGTATATAAGGGTTGAAAGATGTATAATGGAAAAAGGATATGGGTTCTCCTAAAAGGAGTCCTAAAAGGAGGTTTCACATTCCTAGAGGGATTCATATTCCCTAAAGGAAGTTTCCCATTCCTCTTGAAAGAGGGTTTCTCATCACATCTATAAATACCCAGGAAAACTCTAGGGACCATACGGTTTCTGATCATAAGGTTTTTAGTCTCTGAGTTTTCTAGTCTCCGTATCATCAGGAGGTGATTAAGGTATACAGATCAGAGAGGTGAAGCATTCTTGATTGTTCAGGTTGGAGATTACATCTCAATGGAATCAAGTAAGTCTTTATCTTTATTCTTTTTTTAATTAAAGATCCATAATCATGAACATTGTTTAGTTGATTAATTTGATTTACATGCGGTTCATTATTATTTGTGCTTCCGCATTCAAGTTATAAGCGCATAAAGGTTTTAACTAACATTTGGTATCAGAGCCTACTTGTAAATTGCTTAATCACTAAAATTAGGGTTCATGATATTTGAGGATTTTTAATTATAAGGGTACAATATTCACTGCCATGTGATTCTTGATTCATGATTTTGTTTGGGGTTTTGCTACCTTTAGTATACTTGTGTTTTGTTGATGATGGAATCGATCGTACTGTTTATATACATATATTGATTTTGTTTCCATTCGACATCAAGATATTTGTTCACCTGGAATCAACAAACATATAGGTTATGTATATTAAAATTGATTTGCATGATTCTAAATCAATGTGCGTACAGCGTACTGTTTATACATATATACTACATATATATTGTCCTGATTTCTTGGAATCAAAGTTATGGAATCAATAGCATATATGATGCGTATGTACGTACCGTACTTAGAATCAAAATTAATATGATTGTCCATATTACTTGCTATTACATGATTTATATAGTATATTGTTTGTCACCATTAATCATGTATTATATGTTATAAGAGAATGACATATAAATTAAGGTTTGTTTAATCATGTATTATATGTTATAAGAGAATGACATATAAATTAAGGCTTGTCCACATAAATATGTTCGTGGAATCAAAATCAATTGAAACCAACAAATATATACATGTACTGTTTGATTATATATAAGTTGATTTGGTTGGATTTTGGAATCGAATATTACGTATGTGTACTCCTATTGCTGGATTATTTGTATGAATGTTGGAATCAACTATTACAATGGAATCAAACTTGGAGTCACGAACGGCTATGGTGGCATAGTTGGGTTCTCACGGCGGAGGGCATACGGTGGAGCTTCTCCGATTTCCGGCCGGCTCCGTGGGAGGTATGAAGAGGAAAAGACAAAATGATTGATTATTTTGTTGGACCAAATAATTTGAGCCTATTTGAGTTATTTAAGGTATTATGGACTTGCTTTAAATTCTAGGCTCATTTAATTTGGGCTTAAAATATAAGGGATTATATATAAATTTGGGCTCTTACGGTTTGTTTAAAGCATTTGGACTAGCTTTAAATTCTGGGCTCATATGTATATATAAAGGATCAATTATGGATGGAGATTTGATCCACTCTTAATTTATATGTTATAATAGAACGACATATAAATTAAGGTTTATTCGCATAAATGATTTATTAGCATAAGGCGAGTGTGTTAGTCGCCAAAGCGGCCCACTCATGGTAAATAGCTAAATAATCATTTATGTTTATGTTTACAACATAAATTAAGGTTTATTCACATAAATGAATTATTAGCATAAGGCGAGTGCGTTAGTCACCAAAGTGGCCCACTCAAGGTAATAGCTAAATAATTATTTATGTTTACAAATGTTTATTATACACATGATATTTTGCATCATTGAATGACACTAAGGATTGATAAACATTTGTGATCATTAACACATGGTTCTAGCGGTCACCCAAAGGTGGATCAGACATGTGATTAATGACAATTTAGGAGATTATGATTCCTGTTTTGTTAATATGTAGCGCATGTCCAAAGATGGCCTATATATTAAATTTGAACTTGATGAATAATCTCATTCAAGTATGTGTGAATGATGCATGTCGGTAAATTGACATTGTATTTAAATTTGACCCAAAGGCGGATTTAAATACAAACTTAAGGTTTATATATCATAGTCTGAATAAAGGTTTGTTAACTCAAAGCAATTGATATGTGAGATAAAAGGTTGTAGTTAACACTATTGTATCGCGCTATAATGGCAGCAAGTCTAAAAGTAAAAGAAGGGCAAGCATCCTATGAAGGTGCAAGGTGTGTTCAGAAAGTGCATAAATGCCATTTCTGTAACAAACCTGGGCACAAGAAGGCTGAATGCCTGAAGAGGATAGCTTGGATGGAAACAGAAGTATACATTCAGTTTCAGTATGCTTTGAATCCAATTTTATTAAGATTCCTTCTAATACTTGGTGGTTAAATATTGGTGCTACAACACATGTTTCTAACATTATGCAAGGTTTTCCGATGTTTCAACCGCAAAGGGAAAATGAAAAGTTTATTTTCATGTGAACAAGATGAAAGCTAGAATTAAAGATATTGGAACTTACAGAATTAAGCTGGATATAGGCTTTTGCCTAGATCTTGAGAATTTTCTGTATGTTCCAGAATGTTCTAGAAATCTTGCTTCAGCATCTAGGTTGGACATATTGGGTTTTAACCTTAAGATTGGAAACAAATATTTTCTTTGTATCATCAAAATACCTTTTTTGTGGTTATGGTGTTTTGTTGGATACTTTATATTGTTTCAATCTTAATGCAGACTTTGCTAATTCCTTGTTTAATGTTATGAGTGACGTTAGTGTTAAAGGAAGTGCACCGAATGAATCTTTAACTTTCTTGTGGTGTAAAAAGGCTTAGTCATATATCCAAATAAAGGACATTGAGACTTATTAAGGTTGAAATTTTGTCTAAATTGGATTTTATTGACTGGAATGATGCATGTGTCGATTGCATAAAGAGATAGCAAGTCAGACATGTATCAAAACTCTCAGCCACAATAAGCTTGGGATTACTTGATACATACAGATACTTGTGGCTCTTTTGATAGGCAAAATCGTACTTTTATGAAAATGGTTAGGAGTATGGTTAATAAACTGTATATTGCCTGTTTCATTGTGAATGTATGCATTAAAGACAACAGCATACTTACTCAATAGGGTTCCTAGTAAGGTTTTTTCTAAAACACCTTATGAACTGTGGATAGGAAGGAAACCTAGTTTGAGGCATCTTCACATTTGGGGCTGTCAAGCTAAAGTGAGGATATATAATTCACATGAAATAAATTAGATTCCATAACCATTAGTGGTAATTTCATTGGATATCCACAAAGGTTTAAGGGATACATGTTTTATTGTCCTATTCATAGTACGAGGATTGTTGAGTCTAGTAATGCTCGCTTCATTGAAAATGGCAAAGTCCGTGGGAGTGTGGGAGCTCGTAATGTTGAGATTAAGGAGTCATTGATGGATCCATGTTCATCAAGTGATCCTTTCCCTGCTATAGTTCCTATTGCTGCAAGTGCAGCCTTATGGAAATACTTTGGAACAACAGCAACTAGATGCTCCAATTCCACATAAGGAAGCTATTGTAAATGAAGATGAAGTTGAAACTCAAGTTGATGATCAAGTGCAAACTCAATAGGAAGTGGCATTAAGGAATATCTTTCTAAGAACTTTGAAATGAAGGATAAGGGTGAGACTTCATTTGTGATTGGAATAGAAATATTCCATGATAGATCACATGGGATTTTAGGTTTATCCTAGAAGGCTTACATTAACAAAGTTTTAGAAAGATACAAACTGGTAAACTGCAAAGAAGGTCCTGCAATACTTACAAGGCACGAAGGACCACATGCTCACATATAGAAGGTAGAATAACCTGAGGGTTGTAGGTTATTCAGACTCAGACTATGGCGGATGTTTGGATAATGGAAACTCCACATTCAGACATATTTTCCTACTTGCTGGTGAAGCAATATTTTGGAAAAGTGTGAAGGAGTCTGTCATTACTCCTTACACTATGGAGGCAGAATTTGTAGCATGCTTTGAGGCTACAGATTCAAATCATCATGGTTGCGCAATTTCATTCCTGGTTTGGGCATTGTCGACACTATTGCCAAACCATTGAGGATTCATTGTGATAATGCAGCAACTGTGTTTTTCTCAAATAAACGACAGATATACTAAAGGTGCCAAGTACATGGATTTGAAATTTCTGTCTGTTAAGGAGAAGGTACAAAATCAAAAGAGTATCAATAGTGCATTTTGGCACCGATCTTGTGATCGCGGATCCATTGACTAAGGGATTGGCGCCCAAAACCTTCATTGGCTATGTTGGTAAAATTGGGCATACTGGTAAAGTCCTTGTATAACGATTAATCATGTCATACATGTATGGATTTATGTTTGATTAGCACATTGGGATGTTGATACTCTTAGATATCTATTCAGGTTTTGATTTTGTTATTGTTGATGTTGATCACTTATTTATGCATAATTCAGAAGTGATAACATTGGTCTTATTTAGTTAAGACATAAGGAATAAGGTTATTTCGGATTTTGACCTTATTATTATGGTTTGAATTCTTATTAACTATGATACATGGAAGGGAGCAGGACGCTATGTCAGGCCTGTAACCGCCATGATTCGGTTAGTAAAGTTCGATGAGGTTCTGACTTCTACATTTTCATATTAAGTGAGCTCAAATTAAGGATTGAAAATGTAAAGTCATGTTTATATGAATCAAGTGGGAGAATGTTAGAAATACTTTATTCCTAACGTTGATTCATATAATAAAGGTTTCATGCTCATATGAATCAAGTGGGAGACTGTTAGAAATAATTATTTCCTAACATTTTTTTTTTGAAAACATTATTTCCTAACATTGATTTATATAATAAAGGTTGTAATTCCATAAGGGACTCACGTTGATGATTAGTGATGTATAAAGACGGAATTACTGGGTGAAATTCCCTCCCTCTCATTCTGTTAAAATTTAAGTATATAAGGGTTAAAAGATGTATAATGGAAAAAGGATATGGGTTCTCCTAAAAGGAGTCCTAAAAGGAGGTTTCACATTCCTAGAGGGATTCATATTCCTTAAAGGAAGTTTCCCATTCCTCTTGAAAGAGGGTTTCTCATCACATCTATAAATACCCAGGAAAACTCTAGGGACCATACGGTTTCTGATCATAAGGTTTTTAGTCTCTGAGTTTTCTAGTCTCCGTATCATCAGGAGGTGATTAAGGTATACAGATCAGAGAGGTGAAGCATTCTTGATTGTTCAGGTTGGAGATTACATCTCAATGGAATCAAGTAAGTCTTTATCTTTATTCTTTTTTTAATTAAAGATCCATAATCATGAACATTGTTTAGTTGATTAATTTGATTTACATGCGGTTCATTATTATTTGTGCTTCCGCGTTCAAGTTATAAGCGCATAAAGGTTTTAACTAACATTCCGCTCTAAGAGCTTTAAGCATTTATTGAATAAGATTAGAATAACAAACTTTTTTGTACCTTCACTGTTACCATCGTGTCTCTCGACTCTTCTCGACGGAATTAAAAGTTGATGGATTTTGGTTGTTTGCTATCAATCCCCCGATTCTACTCAATTCGTCCGAGCAGTCTAACAGATCATCCGTAAATCCCTGAATTGCCAAGTTCGAAAATCTTGCGGCTAAGTGGTGCTCCATGCTAATCGGTCCCTTCATCAAGACCTTGCTTTTAATTTGTATTTTGGTAGCCAAATTCTTACTTGTCGTCTCAAGTTCTGGAGACTGCTGTTGCCCTCATTGTTCTGCGATCCATTTTGAAATATAGCTTGCCAACATCGGCTGAGAGCAGATCCCGGTGGGTTGGCTGGCTAAGGGAGGAATTCATGGCGTTTTCTTTGAAATATAAAATTATGGATTTTCAAATCTTCATGCTTTCTCCCATACCACGCCATTTTTGAGAGATTCATGCGAACAATAATTTTCCATATACATGTACCCTCTAAAAAATAAATTAATATTATTACCTTGGACACACAATCATTCTTCCAGCATTTTCTTTTTCTCCAAGTTTGACACGTACTGTTATGCTGATTTTCAATATTCCTTGGCATATTTGTGAGGTAACTGCTAATGTTGATAAGAAACTACCACGTACATCTATGCTTCTAAATGGTAAATTTGTACCAGCTGGTTCGAGTTATTTGAGCATAGGAATTTCTGTACAACATATGTCTACCGATGGAAATTGGAATTTTGTGAGGATTCGTGTATGCTTCATGGGAGTCTCCGACTCTTGTCAACGTATATACAATCAGCACACAGAAGTTAATCCAAGAAGCAAATGAATTAGTTAGTTCTGTTAGCCTAGTTCTGTTAGTCTGTTAAGCTTCTGTTTCTGTAAAGTGCTTCCAACAGCTAGCTTGTATATAAGGTCCCAAACCTTCTTTTGTAAAGTGTTAGATAATTCAATCAATACACTATTCTTTTTCTCAGTTCTTTCTCTATGAAATCCAACATGGTATCAGAGCCATGAGATCATGGCCTGGCGTACACCAATGGTAAGCATAGTTCGTCCTCAAATGGCAGCAATTAATCCAACAACAGATCAAGGAGAGAATGCAGGTCCCATACCAGTTCCGGCATTTGCAGCATACGACCCCAAGGATCGGATTGATCCTCTTCATCTTCACCCCAATGAGAGTCCTTCATTGCAGCTCGTAACAGTCCTATTGGAAGGGAGACCCAATTACCATCCGTGGGCAAGGGCCATGGAGATGGCACTGAGGTCGAAGAACAAGATGGTTTTGGTCGATGGAAGCCTGGCAATTCCCAGCAAAGCATATCCCAGATACTTCTACTAGGATCAATGTAATACTATGGTTCTGTCATGGATACTTAGGGCTGTCTCTCCCACCATTAGACGAGGTGTGCTTTGGATTAACACTGCTGAGGGAGTATGGAGAGACCTGACGAAACGTTTTAGTCAGCAAGATATTTTCCGCATTGTAGAGATCCGATCTGAGACTTACAGAACTAACTAATTCTTTTGCTTCTTGGATTGACTTCTGTGTGCTGATTGTATATACGTTAACAACTCTCACTGACCCGTCTTTCAGGGCAGTCTTCATCTGTCTTTCAAGATCATTCATACCTCTTTCCAAGGTGGTTTACGCCTATTTTTCAGGGTACTTTTAACCGACAGTACAATCGGATGACATATTAATGAATCATCTACTCATTTTGCAGTCCCTCTACTATGTACTGATTGTTCATGCTTTATTAAATATTTATTTACCTCAATAATACCATCACGCTTCTGTCACCAAATTTCATGCAAATCTTTCAAAATTCATTGATTTTAAATTGTTGGATTCCCACCTTGAATAGCCACGTACAGATCGAATGCATGAAACAGTCACCCAGAAAATTTTGTTAACATGCGTTTGTTATTGACACTTCGTACTTTGCGAACTATTCTTTGGAGTAGATTTACGACAATCGTACGTGAATGGTGTCTCAGATTATAGGAGCAAGAGCTTTGACCTTGGGAGCAAAAAACGATTGCAAATGTCGTTCAATTGAGGAAGATTTTGTTGAGGTAGAAATCACAAGACCTTTTATACTAGTCCCCACAGACGGCGCCAGTAATGGTTTTGTAACCCCGGGGTAGTCACTCGGCATAAAATGAAAAAACAAATAAAGACAAGAGTAGACACAAGCATTTTAACATGAAAATCGAAAGGGTAAAAACCACAGGCCTTTTTGGGCGGTGCCAGGCCAAATTTCACTATTTTTTGTAGGCGATTTTTGTACATGTAGTGTCATTGTGTTTACTAATCTAAAGAAAATGTGGATCCTTGCTCTATGTGAGACCTCTCTCATGAAAGAATGGAGCCTCCCAAGAGCTGAATTGAAGTTGTCCCTTACCTCTTTCCTAATTTTGGTTTTTTATCGAATAATAGGTAGGGTAGTATGTGGGTGGTTATTAAGGAGATTAAATATGGTTATTATGGGTAATGAATGAGAATTTATAATGGGATTTAAGGGTAATTGGAGAGATTAATGGGTAGTAAATGGATAATAAATGCACAATAATTGCGTAATAAATTGTAGGTTATGGAAGGATAGTTGAGGAGCCGACTGATCACGTTTTGGGTGCTGACTGCTGAGTCTGAGGCCTGATTGCCTATTAGGTGGTACCGACCGGGTACTCATATTGGTTATCTATCAACCATGATCCACAATATAATAATTGAGTAGCATATTTAAACTTAAAATCATGCAATATCCACAAAGTCTGCGCCCGAAACATGACGAATTCATGGGACTCAATTTTCTTTTCTTTCTTTCCTCCTCGTAATTCACTATAGTTCAAGAAAGTCAACTAAAACAATAATACTATGGTGAGTAGTGACTATATATTCAATAATAAGACATTAAATGTTGCTCAAAGCAATTTCTTTATCTAGTTACCTTATAGCTTAGCTTTGGTCTCAATTAATTTGACCAATGTCCACAGTTTGATTAAATAAGTTATCTCGTTCACACTAAATAATTTTATCAATTGCACAATTTTATGTCAATTGTCATTCACTCATCATATGAATGATTATACTTGATCATTAGCTCACTTTGACACAAAAGTAATAATACGTCCATCTTTAAGATGAACAATGATCGCCTCCTTGTCCCTACTCATAAGTACCATAAAAAAAAAAAATTTAAGCTGAAAATGTATAAATAGTCGTATGGGAATATTGAATTTTTGCCTATATGGCATTACTAATTTAAACACTTATTTTTCTTTTAAAAAAAAATAAAATAAAGCACTATGCTAAATGAATAAATGATGCCGTTCAAATTTTGTAAAATTGGACAAGTTAGCCTTATTAAGTTACGTAAGCTAGCCAACAATTATTTTGATGGGACGAGCGGAATAAAATTGCATACTTTTTCTTCTCTTTAATTATTCAGTTCTTTATTCATCGTTTATAAGCTTCCTTCTCCAGCAAGTTCTGTTACCGTCACGGACATATACATATGTATCACACATAGTAACCTACTAACCTTTATGCTAAATGAATTTTACTGCTTGTATTTCTGAATTTTTATTTCTCCATTTTTACTCTATGATAAATGAGTAATGATAAGATATTTTTATCATATAAATCCAAAAAAAATATCTATATTAAGAATTTTTAAGAGAAAATAAAAATTGAAATTAAGGAGTGAGTATATGTAAGTATATTTCATAGGGTAATTCTATTTGTACCACCCAAAATTCTACTTACACTACCATTTAATAGGTTTGATAGCTTTATAGATGGTGTAAATAGAATTTGCTATTTACACCACATTCATTAAAGTTGGTCAAACATTATGTTTTCTATTTAAAATATTATTTATATATTTATTTATTTATATTTTTAATTGTGATAGAATAATAATTTTGTCTATAATATTTTGTAATTAAATATTTAAAATATTTATTTTTATTATTATTTCAAATTGTGATAGTATAATAATTTGTAATTATTTTTTGTTGTATCTAATGTTTAATAAATTTTCATGATATTCTTTATAACTCAAATTTTTTGTATGCATTATTTTACCTTATTATAATAATATAATAAATTAATTTTGCATTATTTTACCTTATTATAATAATATAATAAATTAATTTTGCATTATTTTACCTTATTATAATAATATAATAAATTAATTTTCAATAGCTAAAAACAGTAAAAACACATTAATAAATTAATTTTCAATAGCTAAAAACAGTAAAAACACATTAACATCACAATAAAAAATAGCTAAAAACAGTAAAAACACATTAACATCACAATAAAACATAAAAAGAAATTTTTCATTCCATTTCAATCCAATATAACATTATCATGAGTACAACTAGAGCGTACATACTCATTGTAAGTATTGATCCGATTCACATATGGAGTAATCCATGCATCTGCACAATTTGGCTCATTTAGCTCGAATTCTGAACCATTCGTCCTCCGGAAAACCAAGACATGTAGCTACCGCTCGAAATCCACAATTTCCGTCAGGTCTCACATCTTGCACTTGCATTATGAAAGGATGAAATATAACTGGAAGCTGATGAATATATGGATGCAAAAAATGTCTATCACCTGGAGTTGTACAACTGAACAACAATTCCGAGCTGGTTCTTGAAACTGAAAGCATTTGGCTCGAAAAATCTCAATGCAGCTGAAAAACTATGTCTACCAAGATCTTGAGTGGGCATATATAGTTGGATGATCTTGAGTTTTTCTGAGATATTTGTTCTTTGAAGTGGGACGCCCACGAATATTTATATGCACAGTCGGCTCACGCACCAAAGTTGTAGATGGCGCAATCATCTCCCTCAACTTTCTCAATATATTGAATTTACCCGTTCTTGATTGTTTCTTGAATTGATCCTTAAACATATGAAGCTCATGCTCAAAACCAAAATCTTCATTGTTTAGAGAGATGGAAGGTGATAAGTCGAGCTTTCTCCAAAATATATCAATCGAATCAAGTGGGATAGGATGATCATTGTTAAAATATGTTACCTACTCGTGTGCACATGGAAGCCCACAACTTGTGCGCAATCGACATCCACAATTTTCAAAAATAAACCCGCTAGCTTTTGACCTCTCAAACTCATTAAATATGAGATTGAGTGCATGAATTGACACAAATCCACGCAATTCAAGAAAATGTGAAGTGTTGAACCGATGCCGAATGACAATTTTGCTTTGTTCAAGACTTGATTTGATTGATATGTCTTGTGACTGAATGACTCGGTCGATATAAAGCATTAATGTCTCCAAAAAAATGTCGTTGACTTTGATTTTGATCATTGTAACTAAAAAAATGGCTTTGATTTTGGTCATTGTCACTAAAAAAAATGGTTTTGATTTTGATCATTGTAACTAAAAAAATCTTCTACCCAACCATCCATGGCTTATAGATTGTGTGATACATATACAAAAAAGACACATATATATAGAGTCATATGGGTTCAGTTAGTATTCTCTGCCACCCAAATTACCAATAGTTTCATCTCACAAATAACAATATTGACTAAGAAATTTAATTACACAAAAGATTAGGTATTAATTAGAATTTTAAAAAAGAAGGTATTGAAATTATAAATATTATTTAATTTAAATTAAATTAAATAACTATTTAAAAATTAAAAAAATATTTGAAAAAAAAAAAACAAAAACGGATTTGTTTTTTTGTTATATATATATATATATATATATATATATATATATATATATATATATATATATATATATATATATATATATATATATATATATATATTTATTTATTTATTTATTTATTTATTTATTTATTTATTTATTTATTGTTTTTAAACTTTTAAATTGTTATTCAATTTAATTTTGTTTAAATAATATTCATTCCATTCCAATATCTTTTTTTTTTGAACACTCTAATTCTAACACTTTTTTTTGAAAACTCTAATTCCAATACTTTTTTCTTTGTGTAATTAATACAGTTGACTATGGTGGTGTAAATAGTCATATTTATACCTTATTGCTATTTATACCACCTATAAAATTATTGAAATTTGTAATCTTTTGTAAATTTCAATGTTATTTGCACCATAGGTGGTAGGAATAGCAATACCCATTTCATACTATATACATCAAATATCGAGCCATTTCTCTGACATAAAGACTGTGTCTTTTTTTAGTGTCTTTTTAACATACAAGACTTGTCCTTTAAAAACAATTTTACGTTCACTTTGCGTAGTGTTCACTTTATGTAAAGGTTCTTCATAGGAAGTGCCGTCGTTAAAGGTTGCGCCGTTAAGCTTTGCGGTGGAATGGTGCGTGAGAGTCCAGCTAAAGTAAGCCGATTTCCGTGTAGAAAAATCAGTACGTGGCGGATTCTGATTCGTTTAGCAGCCTTGCGGTCCCACTTGTAGTATTCTCCAGCTGTGATCCCTAGACGCGAGTCCAGCCAAGGAATCACCTAACTTGCGAAATGCCCAGCTGGGTTCACTTGACGTGGCAGCCACGACCCTCAATTTTAGCAATACGGGCCCACTGTCCAGTCTGTTCACGCGCCACATAGTATCGTGTTTCGTTCGATTGCGCGTTGGGCCCACCATAGTATTGTCCGTTATATACGGCTCGTCAGTTCCTTCCCAGTCCATCTCGAAACAAAACTTATTTCATCTTTCTCTGTTCGTTTTTGTAACAAAACCTCGTCTCTGTTTCTCTCCGATGGATCCCAAGGTCGGAATCGCGGTGGCGTTTATGTGCATTGTAGTTGCCGGCGTCGGAGGTCAATCTCCGGCTTCTGCGCCTGCTGCGGCGACGACGGGGACTCCTCCGACGGCCTCACCTTCAAAGCCTGAATCTCCGGCTCCTGCTTTGGCTCCACGTATTGCAGTTTCCGCTCCCCAGGCCAATGCTCCGGCCGCCGCGCCTGTATCCCCGCCTGCCCAGACACCATTGTCCTCACCTGTTTCGGCTCCGGTATCCTCTCCGCCGGCTGCCACTCCCGTTCAGTCTCCCGCCCCGGAACTTGCAACTCCCCCCGCTAAAGTCCCCGTGGCTGCTCCGACTCAGGCTCCAACTCCGGCATTGCTCAGCCCACCTGCGCCTCCCAGCGAAGCCCCCGGACCTAACCCCGACTCCATCTCTCCCTCTCCGGCAGGCCTTAATGATCAGGTACCTTCAACTCAACATATGTTACAATCTAAAATTGGACAAAAGTTACTTAACTGAGCTGTAATGCACATAATCAAACCACACTAAAAGACTGAATTCAAATCCATCAGTTAGTATAACTCCTAATCTTATAAATGCATATTTTCAATGTGAGATTCTTAACAACGTCTCGTATCTTTTCACCTTATGATATGTTCTGATCTGTTTAAATTCAAGGATAGAAATGCATACTAATGTTTGAAACTTTGGATGGGAAATTGCAGAGTGGAGCAATGAAGGTGACGAGTATGGTGGGAAGCTTGGTGATTGGATGGGCTGTGTTGAGCTGCCTTCTGTTCTAGAGACTATACAAGAATTGCACCCATCACCGTATTGTTGATGATTTTGATATATAGATATTAATTATACACTCTTGTGATATGGCACGGGGAATGATACTTTGGTTTCGGCCGTTTAGGATTAGCCTTTTCGCTTCATTATATTCCTTTTTTCATTCTTTTGATGTATGATGAGATGACCCTTGTAGTGTTTATTATTTATATATTCTGCTTCTACAATAATTTTTCTGTTATAATGCTCTTGTGATGTTTCGTTTTTCATTTTGTCTTTATAAAAATTTTGATACTTAGAAACGGTGATTATGAGGATAGAACATAATTATCACATGAAATATCATGAATTTGATTTCTATCAATATTCTTTTGATAAAGCCTATCAATCAAAAATTACACACTAGTCAATATACTCTCAAATAATTATAGTAAGCTTCTATGATCACTAAAAAATCTTTATTTTGTGCACGGTCGTTCTAGCTGTCTTAATTCCCTTTAACCCTTAACTTTGGATGAGTGTCTTAAAAATTTAAAAATTAAAAAAAAAAAAATCACTTTGGATAACTGATACCTTTTAGGCTTATATGGTCAAGTAATGGGCTTGGTATTAAGGCCTATTGTGTATGGCCCAAGCAACAGCCCATTGACCCAAGTGGGTTAACCCAACAAGAATATCTATCCATGGTTAGGTTTTTAAAATTAATTGTTAATATGTTATGTAAAACTGCCGTAATTAAAAACAAAAACAAAAAATCAAAAATAAAAATAAAAATTACAAGAAGCCGAGAAGATATTTGACATGAACACATGGTCTGATTTTCTTGACATTTAAAAAATGATATGACGTTGGTTAGAACATCTAACCGACGTTGTATTTACATTTAAAAAATACAAAAAGAAAAAATGATACGACGTCGGTTAGTTGAAATAACCGATTTCGTATAGTTTTTTTTTCTTTAATTTTAATATCAATACGACGTCTATTAGTTCATCTAACCGACGTTTTATCATTTTCTTTTTTTTATTTTTTTGTAATTTTTTAAATGTAGATACGAAGTCGGTTAGACATCTAACGGAAGTTGTATTTTTTTATTATTTTATTTTATTTATGAATTATTAAATCTCATTTTTAATTTTAAAAAAATACCCTACTGCGTCAGTTGTTTGAAACAACCGATGCCATAGGATCTGCAAATATATAACATATTGCATCAAAAACTCTCCAATTTGTTTGGAAACCTCCCTACTTTTTTCGATATTTCTCTTTTTCAGTTCTTTATAAGCTAATAAGTTCTTTATTACGGAGTACTATTTGTTCATAATACTTTAAATTTATTTATCATCATAATTTTTAGTAATATATATACAATTGATTGTGCTTGTAAATAGGGGTCTTTACAAAGACTTTGGTTTGGGATAAAAAATCTTGTATGGCTTCCTAGATCCACATTGTATTCAACCAAAAATGAATAGCAGCTATGAGAGGATAACGTATATAAATGACACCATACGAAATGGAAAGAAAAATACATATTTAGCTCTATATGTTCTCAAGTAAGTATTAATTACATTTTAAATAAAAGTACTTATATATAATATACTTTTATTATATATTATATTCACTTAAAACTAATAAATTACTTATTTGTAGTGGGCATTGGATGTTGATGGCGGTTTATCCTCTATTACATGAGATTTATTGGTTTGATTCAATTGGTCAAGGACCATGTGTGGACATTAAACAGATAATGGAAACGTATGTAAATTTATAAATAATTAATAGTTATTATTAATATAGTGATGCAAGTATTTACATATATTTTATGTCTTATATTCAATGTTGTAAAAATCGCACTAGGCGGCACCCGGCCGCGTTGAGGAAGGCCGGAATCGGCCTCCTCCGCGGCCGACCGCCTAGGCCGCCTAGCCGGTCGTATAACCAAAAAAAAAAAAAAATCGCCATCACCTAAATCTGGTCGCCGTCACTCGCCGAAGAACGAAGCGACCAAGAACGGACAACAACATCGCCTACCACAGACCACCAAGAACGGACAACAGGGTCGCCTACCACAAACCAGTCATCGCCGTCGCCTACCACCAAGAACGGAGCCATGCAACCCAGAAATTTTCGCCGCCACCTGCCCCTTCGTTCGATCTTGAACCTCTGCCTCTCTCCTCGTCCAGCAACGGCGGCGATGGGACGAGCTCCGGAAGCCTTGAATAGTTGAACCTTCGGCGGCGATGCCCAAACTTCAGACTTCAGATCTGGCTGCGAATTCGACGGTTCAGACTCCCTCCTTCGGCGGCCTTGAATTCTCCTCTCCCCTCCGTTCCTCTTGCAA
This sequence comes from Ipomoea triloba, assembly GCF_003576645.1. Lineage (NCBI taxonomy): Eukaryota > Viridiplantae > Streptophyta > Magnoliopsida > Solanales > Convolvulaceae > Ipomoea > Ipomoea triloba. Next base: position 7,454,594 of record NC_044918.1, read on the forward strand.
ATTTGTGATTCAGATCTGACTTTTACTCTTCCTCCAGCGACCTCTCTCCTTCTCGCGTTGGTATAGAGCAGTGGAGAACACAAACTGTTTTGTGTTATCGTGTGTACAGATTTGAGTATAGAGCAGTGGAGAACACGGCCTTAAACCTTTAACTCCTTGTCTCCCTTTAGCCCATTAGACATTTAGCCCTTATATCCCCTGTATTCTCTTTAATAAAAATCGGGCGCCTAGCGATTATTTCAACCTTGCTTATATTAATAGGTGTCTCACCACAACAAGCATTTTGAGTGGAAAGAAACAAAGTTGTTTACCAAAATGGATTACATGTTCGGTAAGTAGTTCATACACTTTGTAAAACAAACTTATTGTTTTTTATTTATAAAATTTATTAGCTTTATTGTAATTCAAATGTAGTGTGCTAAACAAAGAGGTAATACCGAATGTGGCTATTATGTAATGAAATTCATGTTTGAAATTGTTTCCAACAACATATACAAAGAAATGGATAAGGCAAGTAAATTAATAAAATATCTTTCTCCTTTTAATTTTTAAAAATACTAGATTATTTATTATTTATCTCTTTTGAACTTTGTAGGCTTTGGAGAAATAAGGAAGATTGCCCTACACTCAACAAGAGATTAATGAAATTAGAGACATATGGTCTAAATTCCTTATTAATGAATGAGTTACTAAAATGCTTTATTATTAGTTTCAAATTAGTTTATGTTTATTACATTGATGTTTATTAGTTTGATAATAAATTGTGTTATTTATTAGTTTTAAATTAGTTTATGTTTATTATATTGATGTTTAGTTTGATGAATTGTGTTATTAGTTTGATGAATTGATATTTATTAGTTTGATAGTTATTAACTTGAAGTTTATTAGTTTGATGAATTGATGTTTATTAATTTGATGTTTAGTTTGATGAATTGTGTTATTAGTTTGATGAATTAATGTTTAGTTTGATGAATTGGGTTATTAGTTTGATGGTTATTAGCTTGATGTTTATTAGATCATTTTGAATGAAAAATTGTTGCACAAGTTATGAAAGTTGATGTGTGTAAAACTACACAGGTTTTGATTGGAAATTGTAAAATAAATTTTATATATATATATATATATATATATATATATATATATATATATATATATATATAGGTGGGCCAAGCCCACGGGGCAAGCAAGGTGGACCTCTAAGGCCTGCTCTTTGACATGCCTTTGAAACCGAAACTCACTCCCAACCTAAATAGGGGCCGGGCGCGAGCTGACTTGACGGGCAAAGTTCATTTTGACGATTCTACTAGTTTACTTGAGTTGTGCACCAACAACACGCGAGTAAAGTGAAACATCCTTAACTTAGCTAGCACACTAACCAAATCTATGACCACCATAAATCGTGTCACCCAAACATCCGTCTTAGATCCGACACTCCACCTTTTAAGAAAAACTAGATATTATAAATAAATATCATTAATCACATTTTGAACAAATCTATGCAATTGCGTGAATCATGACTTGATGATTAACAACTTTACAAGCTATCTTCCAAGAGGCTAATGACTACTTTATCTTTTAAGTAACCCATAATTGTGTCACAACTACTCTTTATTCTTTAATAAGTTATTACAAAGTCAATAACACATGATTTATAGAGTTTTTTCCCAAAATGGTCCATCGACTATTGCTCATTCTCAATTTTGCATTTCGACTTTCAATTGCACCTAATGTGGTCCCTCGACTTTCAAAAACTTACCCAATTTGGTCTTCCGTTACATATTCCGTCAAATCAGTGTTAAAATGGAGGGCATTTTCGTCCATTTACCTATTGTTAGCCTAAAAAACATTGAGAAATAGTTGAGGGACCATTTTGAGAATAGTCAAGGGACCATTTTGGGAAAAACTATTTTATTTATTTCATTTTTGTTTATTTTCATTTTTTAGACTCTATAAAATTAGAATTTCTTTACATTTTTTTTCTTACAAATATAAATAGTTAAAATCGTGCAATCCATCCTAAAAATTTTTAACTTTTTTACAGACTTTTTCCCTCTATCTAAATATACAAACTATTCCTATGCAGATCTTTACAATAAGTTTCGTAAATTTTATAAATACTCATTTTTTAAGCACCGATTAAAATAATTCTTAGTCACATCCGTAGTACTAAATATATTACTTTGGATTTTTTTATAAATAAGATATAATATTATTAAATTTAAATAATTAAAAATAATGTGCCCACAACACAAAAGATTTTATGATTGACTTAAAAATTAACTATAAATTTTATTGTTGAATACAAATTGACAATTATTAAATATTATTTATAATAATTATTGTGTCCCATGTAATATACTAAAATTATTAGGTAGGATTTTTATAATTAAGGTATAATTTAAAATTAAATCAAAATTATTAAAAATAATGTGTCCACATTACAAAATAAATTATACTTGCCTTAATAATTAATAATTAATAAAAAAAAATAAGAAGAGGAAAACATATAAAAGATGTCATACAATATCTTAAATAATGTAAATTAATATAAAATTTAATAATTACTTCGAAATCAAATACAGAAAATATTGCAGGAAACATTGACGAGATTTTACTTTTCGGCTCACCTAAGAAGTTTACTAGAAAAATTTATCTTTTGGTCCAATATTTTCCCTACATTTTACACTCTTTGGGTGTCTACGCTTGAAAAAAATATTATTTTCAATGGTAAAAGTAATATTTAATGTGATACATAGTGATTGATTGTCTATGAACATTAAAAAAAAAAAAAAAAAAAAAANTATATATATATATATATATATATATATAGGTGGGCCAAGCCCACGGGGCAAGCAAGGTGGACCTCTAAGGCCTGCTCTTTGACATGCCTTTGAAACCGAAACTCACTCCCAACCTAAATAGGGGCCGGGCGCGAGCTGACTTGACGGGCAAAGTTCATTTTGACGATTCTACTAGTTTACTTGAGTTGTGCACCAACAACACGCGAGTAAAGTGAAACATCCTTAACTTAGCTAGCACACTAACCAAATCTATGACCACCATAAATCGTGTCACCCAAACATCCGTCTTAGATCCGACACTCCACCTTTTAAGAAAAACTAGATATTATAAATAAATATCATTAATCACATTTTGAACAAATCTATGCAATTGCGTGAATCATGACTTGATGATTAACAACTTTACAAGCTATCTTCCAAGAGGCTAATGACTACTTTATCTTTTAAGTAACCCATAATTGTGTCACAACTACTCTTTATTCTTTAATAAGTTATTACAAAGTCAATAACACATGATTTATAGAGTTTTTTCCCAAAATGGTCCATCGACTATTGCTCATTCTCAATTTTGCATTTCGACTTTCAATTGCACCTAATGTGGTCCCTCGACTTTCAAAAACTTACCCAATTTGGTCTTCCGTTACATATTCCGTCAAATCAGTGTTAAAATGGAGGGCATTTTCGTCCATTTACCTATTGTTAGCCTAAAAAACATTGAGAAATAGTTGAGGGACCATTTTGAGAATAGTCAAGGGACCATTTTGGGAAAAACTATTTTATTTATTTCATTTTTGTTTATTTTCATTTTTTAGACTCTATAAAATTAGAATTTCTTTACATTTTTTTTCTTACAAATATAAATAGTTAAAATCGTGCAATCCATCCTAAAAATTTTTAACTTTTTTACAGACTTTTTCCCTCTATCTAAATATACAAACTATTCCTATGCAGATCTTTACAATAAGTTTCGTAAATTTTATAAATACTCATTTTTTAAGCACCGATTAAAATAATTCTTAGTCACATCCGTAGTACTAAATATATTACTTTGGATTTTTTTATAAATAAGATATAATATTATTAAATTTAAATAATTAAAAATAATGTGCCCACAACACAAAAGATTTTATGATTGACTTAAAAATTAACTATAAATTTTATTGTTGAATACAAATTGACAATTATTAAATATTATTTATAATAATTATTGTGTCCCATGTAATATACTAAAATTATTAGGTAGGATTTTTATAATTAAGGTATAATTTAAAATTAAATCAAAATTATTAAAAATAATGTGTCCACATTACAAAATAAATTATACTTGCCTTAATAATTAATAATTAATAAAAAAAAATAAGAAGAGGAAAACATATAAAAGATGTCATACAATATCTTAAATAATGTAAATTAATATAAAATTTAATAATTACTTCGAAATCAAATACAGAAAATATTGCAGGAAACATTGACGAGATTTTACTTTTCGGCTCACCTAAGAAGTTTACTAGAAAAATTTATCTTTTGGTCCAATATTTTCCCTACATTTTACACTCTTTGGGTGTCTACGCTTGAAAAAAATATTATTTTCAATGGTAAAAGTAATATTTAATGTGATACATAGTGATTGATTGTCTATGAACATAAAAGTATATGAGTATTTATGAAATTTACGGAACTTATTGTAAAACTTCATAGGAATAGTTTGTATATTTAGAGGGGAAAAGTCTGTACAGAAAGTTAAAATTTTTGAGGTTGGATTGCACGATTTTAACTATTTATTTTTGTAAGAAAAAAATGTATAGAAATTCTAATTTTATAGTGTCTAAAAAATGAAAATAAACAAAAATGAAATAAATAAAATAGTTTTTCAAAAATGGTCCCTTGACTATTCTCAAAATGATCCCTCAACTATTTCTCAATGTTTATTAGGCTAACAATAGGTAAATGGACGAAAATGCCCTTCATTTTAACACTGATTTGACGGAATATGTAACGGATGACCAAATTGGGTGAGTTTTTGAAAGTCGAGGGATCACATTAGGTGCAATTGAAAGTCGAAATGCAAAATTGAGAATGAGCAATAGTCGAGGGACCATTTTGGGAAATTTCTGATTTATATATTTAAAAATAAAATGTGAAGATGAAAAAAGATTCAACATGTCCAGTAACAAGTGCATGCCTGCACAGGTGGCACAACTGCATGGCCGTTACGACAAGAAAACACTCCTTCGAGGATGCTACGCCCACAGAATACACGACCCGCTACATACGTACATTAATCATACTTCTATTATTTTATACTTAGCTTCTATCTATAATTCTGAGCGTCACTTTCGACAATTCACTTGAGGTTGTCCGTATGGTTTAATTAGTTTCACCATCCTTATCTAATTCCTTTAATTTTCCTATCTCATCACCTGTAGCAGTAACAGCCACATCCAGGCTGACCAACTCCGGGACCACGCCACTCATTATCCTCATCTTCTTTTTTAAAAATATATATTCTTTTCACGTGGTTATTCCACAGTATAATGTAGTATAAGCTCTCAATCATACCAACACTAAATTTCTTGTAGAATATATAATAATTGACTTTGCTCTTATAACCAAACCCCCATCCCGGCCCCCCATCCCAGGCTTCATCTGTAAGTTGCACTGTGGGTCTTCTCTGTTTGTTTGTTTTTTTTTTTTTTCAAGTTGGATAAGTTGTTGTGCATACCATAGCTGTGAATGCGAGGAGATAAGCAGCTATGTCTCTTGATATGTCGACTTTAGTGGCAAGGTATATTTCTCCATGTTCTGTATTTTTTGTTCTTGTTCGTATGTCTTCTACAGTTAAGAACAGTGGGTTGAATTTTCTTCTTATTGATTAGTTCTACCTGCGTTTGCTTGTTCTTGATAAAGGGTTTCTAAAGTTTAGTTTTTTTGCTGAATTCTTTGGTCAAGATTGCTTCAGAGCTCTAAGGATATTGTACGTTTGGGTTTGATTGAAGGTCAAAATGTGTAAAGTTGTCTACTTTTTCTGCAAATAGTCAATTATTGTGGTGGAATGATTGAAATGCTTGATCTGCTTGTCTGTGTATATAATTCGTGTTAATTTTAAGGATTTTGCTTGAAATTGTTGCTGCAGGTACCTGGATTCTTGCAAGAGCCACGATGTGCTACCCAATTCTGCAATACTATCAGCACTGTATAAGGTGATTACCCACTCACTCCTTTTGCCAGAAGAATTGTACTCAACCTGACAAGTGTTCACACGGGTAGCTCAGTTGGTTCCTGGGTAGCAAATTGTGGGTAAGGACACAGTATCGATCCCACAGTGTGGGAGTTTCACCCTATTATGGGGTGGCTTCTTGTGGGCGCAGACAATGGTCTTCTGACCTATTGAGCCGCTGAGTCACCATGATTCTTCTTTTGTTGCCAAGAAGAATAGAATAACTGAATTTGTATTTGATGAAATGAAAACATATTGCCCTGATTTCTGCTTTTAGTGTTTATTTTCTGGAGGATTGCCAGTCATGATAGCATTTGGTGCTTGAGCTTGCATACTTGTGAGATTGAGTACTATTCTTCTTGTTCTTTATGACAATGGTTAGAATCATGCAAAAAGATTTCATTTTGTGTTCAATTGGTTTAATCTCAATGGATGGACTCTTTGGTGTTGCTGTTCAGGCCATGTTGCAGAAAAGAATACAGCAGGAGTGCACCATTGTGCTTTCGCTTGATGAGCTGGAGGATTCTGACTTATCCCCCATTATTGATGCCCTCCTTAAAGTTCACTCTTTTAGCGTTGATGCAGTGGACATACTTTGTAGATCGCGTTCTATCTTGAACCAAGAGTATGTCTTGTCTTTAATGCGGGCAGTCGATTCAAAGCTTCGAATTGCCAATCTCCAGGATATGTTATTGAGAAAGGATATCATATGGTATGTATTGGTGATGATATTACCCTTCACAATATTGACCAGCAATTTTTAGGGATGAAATTTCTACGGGGAAATGAAGTTTAAAAAGTATACTTTGATAATAATGCTCAACGCCCTTGTAGTGGTTAAACCTTCATGATAGTAATGTTAGGATGGGATCTTTGCAGGGAACTTTTTGAAGGTGGTTCGAATTGCCGTCTGCTAAAACTGAGGTCTACTGAGATTCAGAAACTCAACGTGACTGGGAATTTCATGCAGCTACACACCCTCAATCTGGATTTCTGTTCTTCCCTCGTTTCTCTGGAGAAGGATTGCTTTGCTAACATGCCCAAGTTAACTTGTCTGTCAATGTGCGGGACGAGAGTAGCTGATCTTTGGACAACCAGTACTGCGTTGTCAAGACTGACTTGTTTGGCAGAATTACGGTTCCAAAACTGTATATGCTGCAAAGACACTGGAATGTGTCTTGCATCATCCAGTAAGACAACAAATCTTATCTGTGCAAGAATCTCAATCAGGTCAATTAAGTAATTACTCTTATAGCAGGTGATAACTCATACACAGTATAGATGTTACGTATTGAATATTTTGCAGATGATTCCGATGACCTGGTTTCTACTGGCGTCCGCGATTTCCAGAATACACCTCAGGAGTTACCAGATGATTTGGTGGATCGAGTTCTTGATCAGATCAAGAAAATTATGGCACTAGATTTGTCTTCTGCTTCCTGCTCTGGACCTGAAAGTTTAGAACTCGAGGTCAGAAAGCCTTGTGTTGTGATAACGGATTAAGTTGTAGTCTATATTATTTTTGTCGCCTCAAGTTCCCATCTCTTATCAGGTCCCTGCTGGAGAATTGAATGTTCAAGAGAAAAATGAGTCTCCTCGTCCCTTGAAGCTAAGAGATACTTCAATTGTTTCCGAGATGTATGTTTCTCATCACGCTTCACCCATCTGCTTTGAGAAACACTACAGGGAGTACATGATTACATCGTTGCCTCATCTGCAAGTGCTAGATAATATGCCTGTAAGGAAAAAGGATCGGGAAATAGCCAAGGCCGTCTTCTCAACTTCCTATGAGTATTTACCTTACAAGCGCCCGCATAAAGAGAGTGTTCTTAGAGTTTTGCATATGCGTGAAACTGGAACAAACAATCTGTACTCTAGAAAATCGGCAAGAGTGGAGAGGCCAGCTTCTCGGGGAAATAGCCAGTTTTCCTATTACAGGTCCCTTTGTGCTGCGAAATTCGGGGCTTCATCATGGCCTTCTGCAAACCCCTTGTCTCAGATTTGCAATATTATTAATGAAGACAACAAGATTCCTCAACCAAGACAGTTTGAGTACCACCCATCTGATCCTAGTCTAATGTCATTTGGTACCTTGGACGGGGAGGTGGTTGTTGTAAACCACGAGAGAGGAAATATCGTGACTAGAATTCCACCTTTTGGAATGACAAATAGCGTTTTGGGGCTTTCTTGGCTTAACAAGCATCCATCTAAGGTACTTTACTCATATCCTCACTGAATTCATGACTATGAACTACACGTTATTGGTGATTATGACCTCTTTAACGATATGTTTAGTTTCTTATATAACTAAGTGTTGTGGAAGTGCTGTTCTAGACAACATTGATCGTTTAACATAGTCTAGTCGCATGCTAAGTGGTTTAAAGCAAATATATATTTGAAAATGTGCGACTTCTTCGGAACAAAGCATAGTTTCCTTGTCTGACATTTTCTTGTTGTTGATCTAATCCACTTTAATTACGGTTCTTGAAAATCAGCTGCTTGTTGGTTCCGATGATGGTTCTTTGAGATTGTATGACATCAATCATGTTCGGGAAGAAGCAGAAGGCTACTATTACACCTCTGCCCCTGTAATTTTCGAGAGTTTTGAGCACTTGACTTCAGTTCATGTCAATTCAACCGATGATCAATTCCTCACGAGTGGTTATTCCAAGAAAGTCGCTATATATGACATTTGCAGCGGCAAGCGCATACATATGTTCAGTGACATGCACACCGAACCCATAAATGTTGCTAAGTTTGCAAACCACTCCCCTAACGTGTTGGTCACATCATCATTCGACCACGATGTCAAGCTCTGGGATTTACGACAGCAACCAATGCGGCCTTGCTATACAGCTTCAAGTTCGAGGGGAAATGTGATGGTTTGCTTCTCGCCTGATGACCTTTATCTGCTCGTATCTGCTGTAGACAACGAGGTACTTAACTCATAACGAGAGAGTAGAGACTGTCTAAGGTTTATATAATTCTAGATACTCCATATATGATAACAGACTGAGGATAATTCCAAACTTCCAATGATGCCAGGTGAAACAACTTCTGGCAGTAGATGGAAGACTTCATACAGATTTTGGGATACACTCAACCGGAAGTGCTCATAACTACACCCGCTCATATTACATGAACGGAAGGGACTACATCGTCAGTGGAAGCTCTGATGAATCAGTTGTCCGCATTTGCTGTGCTCAAACCGGGAGGCGGCTGAAGGACTTGTATTTGGAGGTAGAGCCTAATAGGAGAAACGTTTGCCTACTTTTCTCGATGATTTCATTCGAACAATACATTTGACAATGTCTGGTGTGTTAATCTGCTTGGTCTGTTACTTCATTTTCAGGATAGGGACTTTGGGCACTCGATGTTCGTGCAATCGTTGAGAAGTGATCCCTTTCGAGTAAGCTCCTCCATTGTCATCTTGCTAGCATAGTTCATAATCTCCAGACAATAATGTCCAACACATTATCATTTTTCCATGAATTAGCTTCTCATTCATCTAAAATGTGTATTTTCCAATGTTTTAGCACTTTCACTTGGCTGTCTTGGCTACCTATGCTCATCCCTGCTCAAAACGCGATATCATCAAGGTACCTCCCAATTTCTTCATTCTTTGCGTTGTGAACTAGGATCACGCCTTATATTTATATCATCTTCATCTGTCAATTATCTCATGATTCTTCATTTCTTCATAGGCATTACAAGCAAGATTTTACTAATCTGTTAATTCTCAGGTCAATTTGCTGGAATCTGCCCAATCTAAGGAAAACTTGGGATGGGAAGACTCATTCCAGATTTCCAACAGTCTTGGGGGTTGAATTATTTACTTCTGCAAATCTGTATGTATTGTTCATATACTATTTCATGACAGTTGTATATAATTTTCTCCCATTTCATTGTATAATATACAGTCACCAGGCTGAACATATACTACTAGAAGTAATTTCTTCATTAAGAATAAAACTACAATGTTGCAACTTGCAAGGTTCTCAAAGATCTACAAGACCACAATATACATTCTGTCATCTTCATTGTCTCCATTTTAGTCCCACAACTAATAAATCCATAAAGTAACCATTAGCTGGAAAGGTTAGACTAGCAGGTAAGCTGGAAAGGATTCCAGTATGGTACACATAAGTGTTAGGAGGGGCACTGAATCAACTCACTGCATCTGTGATCCTCTTGTTTTGGAAAAAGGGTATGTTCCTCAACACGAGATATATTATGAAGGCAACATATGCAGCTGTGAAAGCAAATACTGCAGATGTAAACACTGCCCCACTAACTTCTGAAGAGAAGAAGTCCAGCAAGAGATATCCATTAATGATAATCACCAAGGTAGCGACGAGCCATGATATTACCTGAATGTAACACAGTAATGGATGTTGTAAATATGAATGTTGTTGTAAATAGGAATGTAAAAATAGTTCCAACATCATCCCTCTGTTGAGCATATATATACCGAGTAATATATAAACATAAATGTGCAATCCAATTATCAGCTTAAAGCTTTTAGTTTAATTTGATATCAGAGCGACAGAGCCCACCCCATTCTAGCTTAGACTTTTAGTTGAGATAGAGCACGTGCTTCAATTCCCTCAAACATAAATAAGCCATATCGTGTGTGTAGATCAAAAACATACCTTGAGAATGGGGTTAATCTTGAAAACGCCCATTAGTTCCTCCTTGGAGACTAGGCAAAGAAGGGGAATGAGAGCAAAAGGGATCTGGACTGACTGAAGAATATTAAGCCACTCGTTTAGAACATCCAACGAGTCCTCGGAGGTGTCAAAAATAAGGGCAACAATGAGAGTTGGGATAATAGCACAGCTTCTTGTTATCAACGCCCTCTGCCATTTCTTCAACGGCATATGCAGGAAGCCTCCCATGATGAACTGCCCGGCATAGGTTCCAGTTATAGTGCTGCTTTGACCGGCAGCTAGCAATCCAATAGCCCATATGTAAAGGATTGGAAGCAACCCTCCTCCATACTTCTCCTGAAGATACTGCCCTGCATTTACAAGGCCAATGCTATCCGCCTTGTCGGTGCCATAGAATGACTTGGCAAACACAGTTGTGACAAATAGATTGATCATGAAAGAAACTGCAAGGGCAACTGCAGACTCTATCGAGTAGTAGTTGAGCGCTTCCCGAACTCTGCCTATCTTGCGCTTGTCAACATCTCGGGATTGTACAAGAGCAGAATGCAGAAACACATTGTGAGGCATGATAATACACCCAACAACTCCCACCGCCTGCTTTATTGTTCTCGAGCTGAGCTTTGGAACCAATATACCTAAACTTACAATGGAATTTACCATAGTTTTAGATCAACCAAGAAAACAGTTCAATCCATCATAAAACTACAAAGACAAATGCTCAAACAATAGCAACTCATTAAACTGACTGTCCTCACCAAGAAGAAGTTCAACCCCACTAGGCTTCGTCTCTCCAAACATCCACGCAAATGAGAATGCCATAACAGCAATGAGTACAGCGAAAAGAGCTTCTAGTTTCCTCACTCCATAGTTCTCAAGAAACAGGAATATAAAGCTGTAATCAGAAAGAACATAATTTTATAGATCAAATGCAGAATGTAAATATCAATAAGCCTCTAGACATCAGATATATAAACAATAGAAAAGAAATGTTAGAGTCAAACTTTTAAATTGACCTCTCTAAACATCATCAATTAAAAATTCCAAACAACAGGACAAAATTGAGGTAATCAAAGTTCTTTCTTTTCCTTGTGCAGTTCAAGAGTATGAGACATACATATATAACAGGAGAAAGCTGAGAATGAGTCTAAACATATCTATGAAGTAATAAGATAAACATGAAAAAAAAAAAAAGATTAACAAAAAGCAGCCAGAAATTAGAATTAATATATTAAATTACTAGTCCTTTTAGAACAAGCAAGCAAGTAAAGGCTTCTCCAAGCAAGGAAAGTAGTAGTCTTAACAATTGGGTGTATTATAACAAGTAAAACACTAATTTTGGGATGGAAGGAAGAAATATGAAGAGAAATTACCAATCTAGAGCAGTTATAACGACACCAGCCCAGAGAGGCAAGAAACCATTACTGAGAATCTTGATGGCAATGGCACTGCCAATTACCTCTTGAATATCCGCCCCAATCAGAGCTAGCTCAGCCATAACCCACAGCAACATCCTAGCCCACTTGGGGTACTCGTCCCGGCAGAGCTCAGCCAAGTGGCGGCCGGTAGCAACCCCGAGGCGGGCGGACAAGAGCTGGACCAGCAGACCCATAGCCGTGGCCCAGAAGAGCAGCCAGAGCAAGGAATAGCCGGCAATAGCGCCGGCCTGAAGATCGCCCTCCAAATTCCCGGGATCGAGAAAGGCTATGCTCATCAAGAAGCCCGGGCCGGTGAAGAGCCAGAGCTTCTTCCATGAAAAAGGCGGCGTCTTTGTGGTGTCCTCCTCGGTTTCCGGTTCGTCAAGTCCGATGATGTGGACTTTCTCGGTCCGCTCATAGGCGCTTTCTTCCTCGTCCGGATTCAGTAACGGCTGCTCGCTTCGGTTCTCTTCTTCGTGCGAACCCATTTCTGTTTCCTTCACTCCCTCACAAGAATCTCAGAGAGACCATTAACACCAGCTTCGGGGAAGGTTTTCTTATACGCAAATGGCAAATGGAGCGGGGAAGAAGTTTGTGAATTTTATTTATTTTTTATTCTTTTATTGCTATTTCCTTTTCTTTTCTTTTTCTTTTTTTTTTCCTTTAAATGTAGTCCATCCCTAAAAAGAAAATGCCAGTCGTCGTTATAACTATCGGTCCATTGATTATATCACTATCGGTCCATTGATTATAAGCTATGTTTCACAAATTTAATTTAAAAATTAAGATCTAAAAATAAATAAGTTAATAAAGGTAAAATAACAAAAATATATTATTATGGTTGTTATTATTATTTTGAGGGGAAATGGATAAGTTTTAATTAAGAGAAGTGGATAACATTATCTTTTAAAATTAATATGGATAAAATGGAGAAAATTAGAAAATTATAGTAGTTCACTTTCTCCTTTCAAAAAAAAAATAGTAGTTCACTTTCTTTATTTACTATTGAAAACATATGGTAACTGATTATGAGATTGATGAAATCAGGAATACTTAACCATTATAACAACTTTTAATGCTTATTTACATACAACATTATCTTATACATTATTTGATTAAAAATTTCAACTATCATTATTACCAAAAAAATTATTATCATACTAATAGACACAACAATACAACATCATGTAGATAAAATAAGCATACCTAATATTATTTACTTCAATAAAATTAAATTTTATGATTAAAAAATTCTCAAAAAATGCTGACAAATTTTAAGACTAATGCATGAATTACTTAGAGCATTCTTATCGGTATTGGTTTTTAGATGGTTATTATCAAGCCAGGTAGGAAAGCGAATAGAGAGGAGAGAGCAAACAAAGAAAAAAAAATTCTGCACAACCGTCAGAAAAGCCAAATTTGTGGCTTTAAACAAACAAAGCCACCTACGCGCCTAGCATCGCGTGCATTGCACGTGCCAGCTAGGCGCGCAACAGGTGTGTGAAACGCGCACCTACGGCTTTATGTATGTTTTTCTCTTTCTTCTAGCATTAAAATAGGGTCCACAAATAAAACTTGTTTTGCAGAGATGAAGAACTTAAAAAAACTCCATCCCACACTAATAAATACCTCATGCATAGTTTTTTTATTTGAAAAAACCTATTAATATCCACAGATGTGGATGCTCTTAGGATGAAAAAAATTCACATTTATCGCAGCTAATGTGAGTTTCTTCTCTAGAAAGTAAATAACAACAACAACAATAATAATAATAATACTGAATTGAATGGGTGCTCTTTCTGTGCACCAGAGTTGTCTAACATGAGCGTGCAACTCTGACTTTTTTTCTTCTTTAAAAAAATAAATTTTTACTTTTTTCTTCTACTTGGCATCATAAATCTGACCAAAATCTGATATTTATATTATTCCACTAATGTTGCTTTCATGATTGCAATTGTGTTTTTTTAATGTATAAATTTAATAACTACATTAAATTATAATTAATTGGGAATATTTTTTTTGCCCAAAGACACTACTGTGATTATTGTATGTGAGATAATTGTGAACTTAATTTCGTAATTTTTGCCCACGTCTGGGGCAACAATTGTGGGGGGGCCATATGTGATGTGGCATCTTGGCCACATTAGATGGATAATGGCATTCTTATCCGATCGTTATATCGTGGACCACAGTGCACATAGCAATGTGCACTCTGGTCTAAAATGATGTCGTTTCGAGGTTAGTGAACACGGACGCAAATGACTCCAGTGAATTCATTATCTATAATACACATAATCATTATCTAGAATACACAGAATGTTTGCCTAGAATACACGGAATATTTGCCCAGAATACACAGAATATTGACACAAAATACACAAAACTCATCCTCCTAACATTCGAATACACAAACACATCACAACCTGTGTTAATAACATGAATACACAGAATATTGACACAAAATACACAGAACTCATCCTCCTAAACATTCGAATGCACAAACACATCACAACATGTGTTACTAACATGAATACACAGAACGGTTGCCTAGAATACACAAAATGATTGCCTGGAATACACAGAACGATTACCTAGAATACACAGAATATTAACATAAATACACAGATCGGCCGAAACGGGAAACATGATTTCCAAAAAAATAGACGGTTAGTTTACAATGCTCAAAACGACGTCGTTTACATACGTAGTGCACATTGCTATGTGCACCGTGGTGCACGGTATAATTTGCCACTTAAATTTGCTTTACCTTAGCCATTTTCTATTACGTGCTAAATATGTAAATAATTTCACTACATACTTTCATTTTACTTCTTTTGTTTTTTGTTTTCCTAAATGGACCATACATTCTGTTTAATTGCACAATTAAATCAATAAATCCAAGCATAATTTTTCCTAAAGTCAATGGGCGTTCAAGTGCGTGGGTGGGTAGGAATCTGTTAGAAGTGTAAAGAAATTCTACCCAACACTCTCTCTCAGTCTATTATATTTTTGTTAGTATTATTGACTCTATTACATTGTAGTAGATATTCATTTATATACTTTCTCATAGACTCAATCTCATGATCTCTCATTTGTGAGAGTCATTACATGTCACTTGATCACAAGGTCATTGGCATCCACTACGCTTAATTAATTTGTAACACCTACATTAATGTGGAACACCAATGATTATAGAATTAAATCAATAATTACATAATTAAATACACAATTACGTAATTAAAGTTATTGTTACAAAATTAAAATAGTGATTAAATTGAAATTAAATTATGTAACTTCAAAAACTAATGAGATCTAAGTCATTCAATTAATTTCAACAAATATTGTCAATCAACAAAGATGCTATAGCAATAGAGTTTTCTATCCGACAGAGAAGCAAAACTAACGGTGTGTTTGGTTCGTACATGGGAATCGGAATCGGAATGGGTATCAAATAATTGGTAATGGTAATGGGTTTTGGTGAAAGTATTTAGCATGTTTGGTAGTTGGGTGGATTGGGAATGATTATTAATAGTTGAGGAAGAAAGGAGGAAGGGAGATGAAACCCTTATATAATAAGGGTATGAGTTTTCTCATTAATGGAGTATTCCAAACCCATAATAACATTCACAAAACCTATCAACCAAACACAAGCAATCACTTTCATACCCATTCCTTATGCCTAAACCCACCAACCAAACACACCCTAAAAGAGGATACACAACGATAGAAACAATATTTCAAAAGGTTTCAACTTTTGGAAAGCAAGTCTCAAATGGTAGACTTGACATGTTCAGCAAACATATCTACTCTTAATTTGTAGACAACTTTACCTTAGACATAGTCAACTCAATAAAGTTTTAATTGAATAATAGCAGTTCTTATATCGTCGACCGCGGTCCACAATGCATTGTGGATCGTGGTCACAAAACGACGTCGTTTTAGTAAATGGGAGACGGAGTCCCGTAATTGACACTACAGTTCATTCCAAAAGATACTGCCTTACATTTGTTTTGATATTATCGAATGAAACTGTAGTTATATCAAAATGTAACTGTAGTTGTGTTGAAATGTAACTGCAGTGTATATGAACAGATACTGAATAACAGTTTCACTTTTGTGTTTTTATATTATCGAATAAAATTGTAGTTATATCAAAATGTAACTGCAGTTGTGTTGAAAGGTAACTGCAGTTGTGTTGAAATGTAACTGCAGTATATATGAAAAGAAAGTGAGTGGCGCGAATTCATCCGTCTGTTTTCATTAATCAAAACGACGTCGTTTTGAGACCGCGGTCCACAATGCATTGTGGACCACGGTCCACGATATAATTTGCGGAATAATAGGCGCTCATTCAAACAATAAATTTTATAGTCACTGGTACACTTTAAAAATCAATTTATTACTCACTAATTATCTATTTGCAATGCATAATATATCATCTAAATTAGAAAATCCAAATTCGCTTTGACTTGACAAAAATAGAAGTATGTACAAAATATTGTGTCAAAATAAACACTTTAAATGTCATTTTACGAATTTTTCGGACAAGTATATACCCAATTTTATTTATTTGTTTATTTTGTATTTCCAATACAAAAATCCATATGTTTCCAATTCAAAGCATGTGTTAAGAATCATATGTAGTTTCATTATCAATTTAAACTTTGCTGAAACGAAATATATATTTCAAATTGACATCAAATTAGAATGCGACTATGACCAAATAAAAATCGATTATATCCACATATTATTTAAAGCTAGATTTATCCTTGCAATACTCTCTCATCTTAAAAGTGGGTCTTATTTACACATCACTAAATTTGCAATTCATTTAC
Source organism: Ipomoea triloba (assembly GCF_003576645.1). Classification (NCBI taxonomy): domain Eukaryota; kingdom Viridiplantae; phylum Streptophyta; class Magnoliopsida; order Solanales; family Convolvulaceae; genus Ipomoea; species Ipomoea triloba. The sequence goes on from NC_044918.1 coordinate 7,471,532, forward strand.
TCTTCTTTCTATATTCTTGCAGTACTATCTCACTTTCAAAAGTGGTTCCACCTTCACATCACATTTAAAATTTATTAATCAATAAATCTTAATTTATCTCCACAATTATTATTTTGTATCAATCTATAAATTACAATAAAATATTAAAAATAACAAAACTGAAATATTATGTATATAATTACTTTTTAATTAAAAAATTATTTGTATTATGTATGTAATTGAATAGAAATTATATTATGTAAAAAATGAAAATAAAATAAGTCATGTTACGTTAGAATCATAAAACTAAAACTTAATTAAAAATTACAAAATCGAAATAATTGTAATCATTAAAATTAAGCAAAGTATATATGAAATAGAAGACATTAAAATTAAACAAATTACATATTCAAATACATTGAAATGATTAAAATTCAAGATATTACAAATTGAAGTGCATAAATATTTAAACATATTTAATCAATTATTTGGTCTCCACCAAACCGATTCCATATCTCTTAAAAATATTATGTATTAATAATTCAATTATATAATACAAAAAAGATTTAAATAAAAACACTAATTAAAAAATAAAAACAATGCAAAATGAATAAAGAAACAAAACAAAATAAATAAAGAATCAAAAAAAAAAATAAAGAACACAAAATAAAGAAACGAAACAAATAAATAAAATAAAGAAAAAAACAAATAAATAAAGAAACAAAATAAAATAAAAAGAATTTTTAAAAAAAAAAAAAGAAAAAAAGAAAAAAAAAAAAAGTATAGGCGGCAGCTTTTGTACAGATTGTAAACTTGCAACTATTGCAATCCACCTAACTAATAAAAAAAAATATAAATGTTACTCCGTAATATATATTTGAATTAATATTACTTTTGGTCCTACTACTTTTGAGGTCTTATCACTTTTGGTGCACAACTTTAAATTTTTTCAATTTTGGTACCTAACTTTGTTATTTTTATCAGTATTGGTCCTTTCGACCTAATTGACGGCAAAATATTGCAAGATTTTATATTTTAAGGGCAAAATCATTATTCTAAAGAAAGATCTTCAATATCTAAACAAAAGAAAAATCATATTAAGAGAAAAAAAAAAGAATTTGTCAATCGTCGATGCTATAAATCTTATAGATATCTGTCTAGCTTCTGTCTGACTTCCCAATTATTTGCATCAATCATACTCCTATAAATATTATTTTACATTGATTTTTTTTAGATCTTGAAGATGCTTCCTTGAGATGACAATTTTACCCTTAAAAATATAAAATCCGGCAATATTTTGCCGTCAATTTGGCTGGAAGGACAAAAACTAATAAAAATAATAAAGTTAGGCACCAAAATTTAAAGTTGTGCACCAAAATTGATAAAACTCAAAAGTCATAGGACCAAAAGTGATATTAATTCTATATATTTCATGTCATCTTGCCAAGTCAAGAAGGGATAATTTCAACCTAAGGTTATCCTTAATCCAGTAATTTTTTTTCTCAATTTGTAAAATGGATCTCACTTTCACATCATCAAATTTACAATTTCTTCAGATGAGGATTGTATATTATGATCAGTATAGTTCAGAGATACAATAAATACACAAAGTTATAGTAGACACCAACTAGAACTCTAATACAAATATATTCCTAACACTTCACATGTTATTTCTTCTACATCCCAGCAATACTCTCATTTTCAAAATGGTCCCACTTTTAATAAAATAAATAAATAAATAAATAAATAAATATATATATATATATATATATATATATATATATATAGGACTGCGTTCAAATAAGAACGCACCACCCAAGAGACAACTGAGAACCAATCACAGCACGCTACATGTCCAGATGTAATTGCACCTAAGGTTATAACTAGGTGCATGAATGTTAACAAGGTAAATTATTTGCATTTGTAAGTGAAAATAGGTGCGCAAGTGCATGTAAAATGTATTACATGTGCAAGTAAAATGCACATTGAACATCAATAATAAGTGCACCTAACGTTATAACTAGTTGCACCTAATGATATAATTAGTTGCACCTAGGTGCACGAATGTTAACAAGGTAAATTACTTGCACTTGTAAGTGAAAATAGGTGCACTTGTAAGTGATTTTACTTGCACTTTTTACTTGCAAATGTGCACCAACTACTTGCACTTATAACACATTTACTTGCACCAAAGTTCGAGATATTTACGAAAATGCCATCGTGTCGTTTTTTAAAAATCATATCTGATTTGTTGATCTAGACACGTGAACGGCCGTGGATCGTTTTTATTTCTCTCCTGGGCGCCCGTTCTTATTAGAACGCGCCCCTATATATATATATATATTATAAGAAAATATATATTTTTTAAAAAAAAATACAGGAAAGCTGTCAAATGGAGCTTTCTTGTACTTTGCAATGTCCTTTGCAAGCTTAAGCTTGCAATACATGTAACTATGTAAGCAATAAAAATAAATAAATAAAAAATTATTTTAAATCAAAGTATTGCCACATCATCTTGCAAGTGTTAAAATTTTTGAGATAAGGATAGCCTAAGGTCTTCCTCATTAGTAATATTTACACCGTTTTTTAGAGTGAATTTGTCAACATGGAGAAGAGAAGGTGATGAGAGAGAGAGAGAGAGAGATTGAGATCTCCCTGCAAGTTTGAAGTTTATTCAGAAAAGGTGGGCCCACCAATTATAATGAGAATTGTGCCTCACCATGCATGAGGCGTAACTCTCGCGCCCGCCTTGAAGCGTAAATATATTTTTTTAATTATTTTTACAGATTTGATTTTGTTTTTTTTTTTTTTTTTTCACGCTCTCATTTTTTCTTTAATTTCCTAGTCACACTTGCAAAATCTCTTTAAAACCTCACACTATTACAACGTGTTTGGTTCGTGGAATAGGTCGGGAATGGAATGCCATTCCCGAGAATAGACCTATTCAATTGTTTGTTTCATCATTCTATTCCTCGGAATAGCATTCCCGGGAATGAGCTCTTCCCTTTGCAGGGGGAATAGTCATTCCTAGGGGACCCCCTAGTATTAACTATTCTCAAGTATTTGGGAGTAACTTTTGTACTATAGTGCCGAAAATACCCTTTGTATTATATTATAATCTTTATATATAATATTTGTTTATTTAATATATTTATTTATTTATATATTAAAAATGTAATTAATAATAATAATACATTTGTATTAATCTAAGTTATTAGTTGATTTTCAAAAAAATAATAACAATACATTTTTATATAGAGGTGTTTATGTCTATTTCTTAAACCAACCAAATACTGAAATTACATTTCTAAAATCTATTTCTTCACCGAATCAAACAATAGAATACAATTCATATTCTATTCCTTACCTATCTCATTCCCTATGAAATAGTATTCATATTCTCTCCAAATTCATTCTGTGAACCAAACATGCTGTTAAGGATAGGTTAATACATCAATATATATATATATATATATATATATATATATATATATATATATATATATATATATTTGACCTATAAGTGAAAATATTAAAAATAAATATACAATTTCAGTATCAACTTATTATACCAATCTCATCTTTCCCGATTTGTCATCTTTCACCCCTTTAGGTGTAACTTGCTGTCTACTAGTATTCATAATAAGTAGTCCCATTATTATCATCGGGAAGCTGCATGTTAATGATGAGAGTGATGGAAGTGGCTACTTTTTCTCTACAATCTGTTGGTTTTGTCTGTATAATAACCATGGGGAAACTGGGCAAGGTAGGAAGCATCCTCGAAGCCCACTCTGGTGTCATCTATTGTGTTTGTGTGGGCGGTGGGCTCCTTGAATTCGCTCCACCACCCAACGGTGTCCCACGGCGGAGCAACCTATTGTATGAAAATTGAAGTTTGCGTATATATACTAACTTTCTATATCATTAAATTCTTATTGAATTTTACAATTTACATTATTATTCTCAAGATATTATATGCTATAGAGTGGTCTCACCATCATAATATATATTATGATGTGACATTCAAAAACATATAGAGTAAGTTAGTATTTGAATAAATGCTTATTTTTTCTTAGAGAAATTAAGTTAGATGTGAGCAATCATAACTAAATTGATCAGACGATTAACTTTGGTAACCATATATAATATTCCAAGTTTCACTTCTTTTGTTCCAAGTATCACTTCTTGTGGCCTTGTGGGAGCTATGTGTTGGATCTCAGTATTGCACTATAATTACTTTTCAAAGACGACCCATCCCGTAACCACAAAATTTCTTGACTATCTGGTTGTCATATATTACTTAAAACCAATTGGTAATAAGTAGGTAAATACCAATTATTGGTGATAAGTAAGTGAACATTAATCATTTAACCGCATCCCTCCAGGGTAAGTCACAACGTCATGTCTCGAATAGAGCAAGGGCTAAACTCGACCAACCTTATCGACACCCAACATTATGTATTACAAAATAGAAGAAGAAGAAGAATCATGGGATACATGACACTAACGTACATGTACAAGTATTTGAAAATTTTTTATACCTCTTTCACCCGTCTTTTGGGTAGGAGAGGTGAGAAACTTATATTTTATTGTGAAAAGAATATTACATTTTTTCTAAAAAAATATGCATTGAATAAATCTTTACCTTATTACTTTAATTGGTGATTTTTTGAAAATAGATCAATATAAACTAAAAATTTTAATAAGTTGCTCAAGTTGAATTTAAAATGTTACCATTATTAAAAGCGTTGTTTCCAAAAGAGATGTTGCACTTGCAGAGTTGCAGCCTTAGTGGAGCACTTAATAAAAAGTCTAGGAATACGTGATTATTAAGCAAGTTGCGTTATACATATTCCTTTTCTTTTCTCTTTTTTTTTTTTTTTTCATCTTTCAATTTTTGCTTTTCTGTCGCAGCGTCGGTACTGTACCCCGTCACGATCGCACTAAAATTTGCGAGTCCCAAACTCTTTGCCCGCACGCATATACGACGGTTAAATTAGATTGCAAGCGACAAGATCAATGATGTACAAAACGTAGTCGCAACTGAGTAAATATCTTTTTAATTCGATGGACTATACTTCACATTCGTTCGCGAATACGAAGAGAATAATAATAATAATCTCCGTTCACACTAGACCATTCTTTTTCATGAAGTGACTGCTCTCAAGTTTCAAGGATTACATAAACCATAGAAACTGGAAGGGCCCAACAGCCCAGGCGGCCCACATCGCACAACTCGATTCCTTGACTCATTAACCGGATTAAAACTCCTTAGTCTTGTTTTCTTGTAGGGTACTTCAGGGATGCTTGACCAATAATCTTGATACTCTTTCGATAAAGCATCGGCAAAAAGGGCAAGTCTTTGCTTCTCCTTCGATAATCCTGCACCACAATTCATTAATTAATGCAACATAAATAATTACATATTTTTCGCCTCTTTTTTTTTTTTTTTTTTGGTGTCATGGCATCATAATCTGTATCGATATAAATTCAAAGAATTTACAATTACATGGTTTAAAGTCCAACTGTTTATTTGTTTTTTTAGGGCATCTACATGATTCTCCTCATATCTAATATCTTCTCATGGCAAATTATGCTATGAACCCGGTTCTATCTTGCAAGGTAGACTCAATTCCATGTTTACAATTTAAAAATTCTATCTTTACAATTTTAAATCTCAATATACAAAATTACAATACTTAATATTTACAATTTTTGAACTCTATATTCACAATTTTGTTATATAGATTCAAAAATTGTGTTGTACTGTTAAATATAGAGTTATGAAATTGTGAACATAGAATTTTAAAATTATGAACATAAAATTTTAAAATTGTAAACATAGAGTACTAAAATTCTGAACATGGACCATGCTGACTGAACCTTGGGGAGTCCTAGTGTTGCATCCGATCCCCAACCTTCTTTTAGTTCAAAAAAAAAGATCATGTTACTGAGGTCTAAATGGTTTTGATCCTTAGAAATTGTAACATAATCATGATTAAGTGAGCCCAGTTAATTAATTAATTTAAACATTGTCCTTCTTCTAAGCGCAACAAAACCCATCTGCCCAGAAGCAAAACGACAAACCTTTTGGTACATGAAGAGCAGGTGGCGCAGTGACCGCACGGAACGAAAAACCAACTCCGTCTTTTGTCGTAGCAAATCGCACACACTTTTCCCTCGAAAAGATCCTCGTTCGAACTGCTCCGACCGCATGTCCCCAACTCCTCGTCTTCCTCCTCAAACACCCCGTACATTTTCTTCGCCGCCTCTTTCGACAGCAGCCCGCTACTCTCCGTCGCTATTCCTCCCTCCGCCACCGCCCCGCCGTCGCAGAACCCCATCAACTTCAGCAATAACGCTATCACCATCAGAAACACCGCTAAACCCCAGACAAAGAAAAACCAATAAGCACAACAAAAAAAAAAAAAGCTTTATTTATAGTTTTATGTAAGCAATTAATTAACTGACCCAGAACTGAGGTGTAGACGAAAACCATAACCGCAAATTCGAATGTAATCCGCCGGTCATCATAGTCCTGCGTGATTATATTACAGCAACAAGCTAAGAAACCCAGAATTAAACAGTGATCACAAGTAAAAATGCAGAGTTTTTCAAGAACCTTAATTATTACCTCAGAAGAAGTGATCGGAAAGTTCATCTCAAGAGTCCCAGAAGACATTCTTTTTGGTTCTGTATCTCCCGCTACTTTAAACCAAGATAAAACTAGGAAAGCTTAAAAGAATAAGGAATTAATTAAAAGATAATATAATATACAGCAGTACATGAGGACCAGAGGACAGCTTTACTATATATGATGGATCAAGCTAAGCCGGTGACACATGGGCTTTGCTTTTCAAACTATTATTCTTCCCAGTTTAGGCGATTAATTAAAGGCGCCAAATGGTTTTACTTTTAACTTTATTACTCATCACAATTCACAACCTATCAAACATTGCAGTTTTGGGGCAATGGTTCAATTTGTTGATCAACACCTGTTGCTGTGATTATGAAAAAGTCAATACCTGCAATGAATGAATGAAGTTTTGGGGACTATGTCTTGGGTCCACTCTAAGCGGTAACTCCTTAACTCTAGTAGACTTAAGGATTGCAGTTAATGGCATGCAGTCATATTGCTATTTGGTAAAGATGACTTTAATGCCCACTCCATAAATGGTATATAAAGCCATAAAGTCCTTGAAATTCCCAAGATAGCCTTTGAAAATAACAGGAATTTAATGATATCACGTTCCAGCTACAATAACTTTGTAATATAAGTTTTGAATTACGATTCAAATCCATAACTACTATTAAAGAGTGTCCGCTAGATAATCAGTCACACTACAAGAAAAATCACGAATGGTGACAGAAACATCGCGACGGAACGTAATCTGTAGTCGATTCGCAACGTTTTTTGCGACGAAATGAAATACGATAAGCCTTGACACTACGGAATGCATTCTATTGCGAAAATGTAAAATTCCGTCGTAAAACGTGATTTGCGACGGAATTTAATATTTTCGCGACGAAATTTTTCCCTCGCGAATCGTTATTATTTTTATAGTGCCATCATGTGACATTAACTGGCAAATTAAAAGACAGAATGAGATACATTAATCTAAATTGCAATAATTGACCAGCTCAAATCAAATCCAATAGCCAGACCAACGTGGACACGCTCACAATATTTGAACTTCGATCACTTTTCTAGAAGTAAGCATCAAACTGAAGTGATGATATATAGTTGTGCAGTATCTCATTCTGCTTTATCTACTTTAGTTTATCTTTCAACATATTCAATGAAAGACAACATCACATAGTTCCATGATTGTATAATTTATATTTTCAAAGCGATTCCGTGACTTTAGATCGCTTCTAAGCAAGAGCAACCCGAAAGAGACATGCATGCTTGCTTGTGCTTTACTCTTCTCTCTATATATGTAAAAACATTATAATATAATACAAATAATTAATTACCATGTCATGAAAATAGAAATTGGTATTAATTACCTTGAAAAGATAAAGATGGAGATGGAGATGAAGATAGGATTTGGTTGAAATATTAGGAGAAAGAAAGCATCAGTACGTCCGTTGTGATGAATGAAATAGAGGAAGCAGGTGAAGCACTGGAAGTGTGAGTAAATTAAGTACGGCATGGGAAACATGAACGGTGGCGATGCATTAATGTATGACGAAGAGATTAAGGAAAGGCACGACATATTCATCACGTCTTTGTCAATACGACCGACAAATAGTTCTTTGCTTCCCTTTCCGTGTGCCAAAAGGGGAGAGGATATTTTTTTGAGTACTGGGGAGAAGATATTGCTTATGCAGTAAGTATTACCCGCCCAAGAAGATTGAACTCCCTGATCACGAATTTGCTAACTATGAGATCGTAACGTATATAAAATAGAGAACTTTTTTGATTAGTAAGCCAGGGAAAATTATTGTGTGAACCATGATCTATATAATTGTGTGAACCATGAATATAAGGTACATTTAGTATATTATTTTTGTACAGCGTATATTATTTAATAGTATATATAAAATAATATATTTTCATTACTTAATTAATATACTTTTAATATATTAAAAATGTACTTTTTATATATAATAGACCATCGTTCATGTAATAATGATTGATAAACTACGGAGTAGTAGTGCTTCAAAACTGTATCGAGATATGGACTTAACTGGCCCAAACATGTTAGGCGTAGGCCAATTATATAAAACCTTACTTTTTTCTCTAGAATGTTCGGCTATTGCTGGCCCAATTACATATTAATTAGATGGTGACTCCACTCAACTGCCCCATTAGTCCATTACTCTTTCACGGACTGCAAATGTTTAGACTTTTGAATTCATAAACTATTGTTTTACTACTTAGACTTTCAAATAAATAATTATTACTATTTTTAACGTAGGTATCAATAAAAGTGTTTACATCAAGATTTGATAGGTGGAGTAAAAGTTGGAAGTAGAAAATGAGAGTACATAAATATTTTCCTGTAGAAAATTGTACAACTTAACAATTTAAATTTACATTAGCACCTGAGAGTATGCACAAAATAAAATCAACTTCTATATAACCGCCAACAAATCAAACAAGAAACTTAAACCGACATTTTACATCTTTAATCTATATAAAGTTGACCATAATTACAGCATTTTGTAATCTAATTTCATGCGCTAAGCAATCTTCTGACTTTGTGAATAATTCTTCGGCAAAATGGGCAAGTCCTTGCATCTTCTACAATCCTGCATTGTAACTTATAAGTTCTATTTACTAACACCAAAAAAACTCTTTTTTTTTTTTTTTTTTTTTAAATCTCTATATTTAAGAAAACGAAAAACCAAAACCCCATTTATTTGTATTTTTTTTCAATTTGAAAAGTAAAAGAAATTCAAAAATTCCAAGTAAATACGGTCTATATGTCATAGGTTTAGGAGTCAAACACGGAATATACCTCTTGGCACATGCATAGCACGTGGCGCAGTGGCCGCATGGGTCAAAGAAGCAACCTCGTTTCTTGTCGTAGCAAATTACGCAGACGTGTCCCTCGTACAAATCCTCCGACGAGCTGCTCCGGCTGCATTTCCCCGACTCTTCATCTTCTTCAAACGCGCCGTATATGATCACCGGAGCCACATCTTTGGGCAACAATCCGCTGGTCTCCGACGCAGTTTCCGGCACCGCCGCCGCCGAGAAACCAGCAAAAAAGCCCAGTAGTTTGAGCACTAGCGCCGTCACCGCCATCAGTATCACTGAAGAACAGTTCATCATATTTGAAAAGAAGAATTTAAACAGATAATATATGGTAAATATTAAAGAATAGGTTTAATTTCGTGGTTACCCAGAACAGATGCGCAGATAAACACATTGAGGAAAAGACCATATGTGCAGCCCCAAAATTCGTCTTGATCTTCCTGCGATTGCCGACACAAAACAAATGTTTATCATCTCAGACTAGAAAAGCTCATCGAAGAGGAGAAAGGATGGCGCATAATTACCACTACCATGTTAGTAATGACTAGGAAGAAGTTGAGGATGTTCGATCTGGCGGAGATTTTTGAGTTTAAGGTGTCTTTCTCTCTACAGTTAGTGGTTTAAATTATGCCTCTTTCTCTCTGCATGAACAGGATAATAGAGAAAGGTGGGGTCAACTCAGGAGTTGATTAACAACTGACTTGTATTTTCAAGATTTTAAGTTTTACTATTTTTACCACCTTGAATTGGTTAGTTATGGATAAGCTAAGATGATTTACTTGTTTATAGGCCAATAGTGTAGGATTTTTGTGGAGTTTTTACTGATTAAGAAAGAGAAGAAGAGAGGGGAGGAGAAAAAAAATTAAAAGCAAAATAATCAGAAAGAATTACGCGCCTGGGGCGCATGTATGGAACGCACGCCCAGAGCGCCCAACTTGAAAGAAAAGCACTAAGTTCAGTCTGTTTTGTCTTCTCCGCGGCCCCACTATATGATAAAATCCCAATACTTGTAGGAGAAATACTTTTCTTCTCTTTCCTCCTTATCTCTTCTCCACATCACCTTCTTCTCTTAAAATACCGTGTAAAAGCTTGTTAATGGGAACGGCCTTAGATCAAACTCATTAGGCTTAGATTTTGAAGATTTTTTTGTCAAATTACAAGTAAAGATGAGGGAGAGAACAAAAATAAAAAATAAATTATTTTTTAGGGCGCGAAGCTTGCGCTGAATGCTTGTTTGGGTGCGGACCCCACATAAAACCATTCCCAATGAAGTTTTACTATATATACTTCCAAATCTTACTTTCTAAATTTTACTCTTTGATATGGTGTGCTCTGATATGCTAATTTTTTTTATATGGGTCCGAAGTGTCTAGATCAAGATTTTGTGTGTGAGAGTAAAATTTGGAAGTAAAAAATGTGAGTACACATGGTATTTTCCTTCCTCCTGCAAGAACCTTTTTTTCTTTTTTCTCCACACTCTCTTTTCTATATCACATTTGACCCCACAAAAAACCTCATAAAATCTACAATTGAAGATACTCTTACGAGGAAGCTAAACTAATTAATTTACATTTTTTAAAATAATTCTTTGAGTGAGATCATAATCCGAGTTTATCTAAAACTAAATTTAGATAGGGATTATGTTTTTTTTTTTAAATCAAAGAGTAACATAGATTAAGAGATAATATTCTTTTATTTTTTTAAAAAGTAATTTTAGGAGGATTTAAAATATTTTATTACTATCGTTATTATTCATGACGAATTTTGGGCACACTTGATTTTTTATGGGGACAATAATAACTGCAAAGTCTTGAGGTAACAATATTCTATTCTTCAATTTGGCATTTAAAAAAGAAAAAGTATTTCTTTTTTTCTCTTTTTGCATATAAGAAAACATTGTGTGACATGATTAAGTGGGGTAGTCGGCTCCAAGCCTCCAATTATAGCTGGGTTGAGGATAAAATGTGATTGGGAGGTTGGAATAAATCGTGACTATTTTAAGTGAAAATATAAAATTTAATTTTGATATAAAAATATAATTGAGAGTCGTTGGGGGGTGTTGGGGTATTCATGAGCGAGGAATTGAGTGGAGGTGAAGTTTAAATGATGTTAGAAATGAAATATTCATTATAAAGTTAAAATTCAAAATACATTATAAATTACAATAGAATGTTTTTGGTAAAGTAAACGAGAGAAGATAAAGACAAGTATTGCAAATGAGATTTGAACCCCTGTGACAAGCTTTTTAAGCTCAAGTTTAGAGTTCAACAAACTAATAAGCTACTCAAATATTAATAATTTAAATATAAATATAGGTTTTATATAAAATTTAATGCTATATATATATATATATATATATATATATATATATATATATATATATATATATATATATAGGGGTAGGGTGGGAGAGGGGCAGTTGCTCCCACTGCCCCACAGTAGCTTCGTCTTTGTTGAAATGTAAGGCATATTTTTCAAATTGTTCAAATGTGATTGTTGGAAAAAATAGTTTGAAATGGCATTGTAAGTGGATATTTTGTAGTAGAAATATTTGTGGGGTCCACTTTCGATTTGGGTCGGATCAAAGTGGATTCAAGTTCTTCGTAGTGAGGCGAAAAGATCAATATATTATATGCTCAAAACGGATAATGAGTGAATGGTAAATTGAGTTTCAAATTAAAATAGACATATTTGAGTTGAAAAATGAAGGTGGAAAAGCGCCAAGTACCTCCTACAAGAACCTTTTAGAAGGACTATATCATAAAAGCTCTCTCTTGCACGTAGGAGGGGTGCAAATCAAATCCCAAAATGAGCCTTAAAAGGTATGAATCGAGTACGCCGACCTAGGCTATAACACTCCTTCTTAGCACCTTTGCGAGGTAGCAAAGAGTGTTTAGCTTGACTCGAACTAAACCTCAACCTTTCATTTTTGTACTTGTATATATTTTTCTAGAAATAATATTTTCATATTATTTCCTTACAAGCTTAAAACCTTATTTCTTTGATTTCCCTTCAAAAATAGAGAACCATATATTGCTCGTCAACAACAATGGGGGGGGGGGGGGAATATTGATAATAACAATGGTGGGATTGGCAACAATCTTGCACATTCCCAACCAGAACGGTGGGAGCACCGAGAGGTATATCTCTACGACGCAGGTACCAGTTTCGGCTCTTAGTGGCTTACCTGAAAAGCCGAGAAGTTCAACGGACCGAATTTCAAAATGTGGCAGCAGAAGATGCTATTTTACTTGGCAACTCTTGGCTTGACAAAGTTCTTGACCAAGCGGGTTCCTGAAGTGAAGGAACATGATTTACAATTCATGAATGCGGTGGAAGCTTGGAAACATTCTAACTTCCTTTGCTGAAAGTATATACTTAATGGGTTGTGTGATGCGTTATATGATGTATATCACAAAATTCACACAATGAAAGCGTTATGGGAAGCCTTGGATCACAAGCATAAAAGCGAGGATGCTATTGCAAAGAAATTTATTGTCGGTCGATTCCTTGACTTTAAAATGGTTGATTCCATGGTCGTGCTTAGTCAAGTTAAATATATACAATTAATCTTTGATGAGATTCATGACGAAGGTATGGTGGTGAGTTAAGCCTTCCAAGTGGCGTCTATAATCCACTTTTTGCCTGAAAGTTAGTTTTAGTGGTGATGGAAATAGAGTGTGTGTGAGAGGGTATCCTCACACCGGATATCGTTTGAGGAGTAGACCGAAAGGGTGTTGAATAATAGGTGATTAATTACAAGAGTGTAGAGTGTGTGGAAGCTAGTTCAAGAGTGAGTTGCAAATTATTAAAGAACAACTAGGTGCAATGGTAAATCAATTTGCCAAGGTAATTAACAACCAATAATAAAACTAAGGGCTTGGAATAGGTCATTTAAGTGTTGATGGTATAGTGTATCATTGGTTAGAGCTCATGTAATGCATTTACAAGAGAACTAGAGAGATACTACTAAATGCCAATGCCACTCTCGTGGAGATTGGATTCTCAATTGGAATTTAGTCCCACTCTCGTGGCGACTCAAGCCAATTGAAGCAATTCATCAAACACATAGTCTTCATGTCTCTTTCCAACTCCCTATTCTCAAAGGTGAGTTAGATTAGTGAGAGGCGTGACTATGGTGTTGTCTTATTCTCATAGTAACAAGACCTTTTCCAAGCACCTCTTGCATAATTTGGGCACAATCATATAATAGTCAATACAAACCACTAAACTCACAACTAGGGCCATTATCAAGTCATTACAATATAGTTCATAGCGCAATTCAATCACATAGCATCAATTACAAAGGATGACTTAATCTAATCCTTAATTAAATCTATTTAAACATTAATTGGAATTAAAGACATTTCAACCATAATTGGATGAAATAAAATGCAAAAGAAACAAGAAAGACTTAGCTTTGGTAAAGAACATTGTAAGAATAAATTTGGAAATTGCAATTGGAATTGATTACAAGTTGAACGAATCTTCATCAAATGTGGCTTGATTACACAAATGAAAATGTTTGGAGAAGTTTTTCTCTCCAAGAAAACGTTGGAGACAGCGTGGAAAATGAATCATCCCTAAAAAGAATCGCTTAGTCCCATTTATACCCCTCAAATCACGCCAAAGCTACAAGTTAAAACTGATTCTGGGCCCGTGGTGATAATCTAACTCATGGTGTGACTTCCACTGTGACTTTGCAGCATAATTCGTTGGTTCTAGAGGTCACGGTCGAGTTCATGACGTGATCTTGACTGTGACCACCCACTCTGCACAACAGCTCTAGTTTCTAGGCCATTTTCTACCTTGTAGACATCCGGAATAGCCTTTGTGGTCTTCATAAAAGTTGTAGAACATTGAGTTACCAGTCCAATGAAACTTGAATCACTTCATTTGGACACTCTTAGCTCGAGATATGCTCAAAATACCAAGACGTCGCATGCCAGAGAAAAAGTGCAAAGCAAAATGGTGTTACGCTGGCAGTCACAGTGTGACCACCAACGTGACCCATGTTCTTCACTTTAAATGCATATTTCTTCATCTCCTTTGTTCCTTTGGGTCCCCGAGTCATGTCATTATACTCCCAACTAACTCTTTTTCACTTTCTTGACCTCTCATGACTGTTGGAACACGTCTTTATGCCAAGGTGACTTCAAAACACATCCAGTTGAGCTTTACTTTACATGATATTATAACTAATGCCTCTAAATCACCTAAATGACACAAATAAATCAAATAAGCACATACTTAGCTTTCAATTAACATAAAATCATATGATTTTGATATCAATTGTGCACATAAAAGCACTAAGAATTAGCACTTATCATTGCCTCCAGGTTTGAAGGGCTTCAAGAATTACCTTAAGCACAAGAAGAAAGAAAATGAACCTAGAAAACTTGATCCAACGACTCCGGATAACTTGATCTAACGACTCTGGATTTAGGAAGGCAATAGGAAAAATGATGGGAAGGGTCCCGTTGTTGGTGGAGCTAAGGCCAATGTTGTGGAGCACGATCAGAGCTTTAAGAATGCTAAGAAGGACAAGCGAAAGCTAAGTCCGAAGGGAGGCGTTACCAAGATAAAGTTTCATGGTAAATGCTTCAACTGTGACAAGAATGGCACAAGTCATCTGATTGCAAGGCTCCAAGAAAGAAGAACAAGAGTTCTGAAGCCAACGTTGTTGAGAAAAGTAGTCAGAAGGAGGCCAAGATTAGCCTTTCGGCCATGGCAACTAAGGTGAATCTCGCGGGTTCTAACCAACGTGAGTGGTTCATTGACATCGGTGCTACAAGGCACATATGCTCTAACCAAGAACTGTTTAGCACCTTCCAGACCGTTGAGGGCAAGAAGGTGCAGATGTGAAACTTTGCTCTATTTGTTGTGGAAGGCGTGGACAATGTGGTTTTAAAGATGACTTATGGGAAGGAACTGACATTGAACAACATTTCCAGAGCTGTACATTGAAACCAACAATGTAGTATATTCCAGAGCTGTAGAAGAATCTGGTATTTGGCACGTTACTGAATAATCTGGATTGGTATAAACTCAAAGAAAACCTTAAACCAAGACAACTCAACAAAGTTGGTTTCGCAATCACAATATTTCAAGTCTAATTGAGTCATTCTATTAACAACTAGATTGGTTTATCTCCGTGTAGTCCACTAGGATCATGGTTTACCTAATGTACACATTCAAATAGTGGTTGCATATTTTTCTAATCACCCAAAAAGAAAACTGAAAAACTTAGACTTCCGTGTTCTAGGTCTAAGATTGTGAAAGAGTCTTCTAACTATTAAATCCAATTACTAGATTTGTTAGATAACCTTTAACTATTTACTGATCTAGTGCAAAGAGTAGAGCAGAGAGAATTAAGCAGCTAATGTGAATCAGAATAATAAAGCAGAAAGAACACCAAGACTTGGTAACCTAGTTCGGAATCTCAATTCCTACATCTGGGGGGCATCACTCTGATTGCCCAACTCTTCATTGATCAAACTGAAAAAGTATCACCAGTTTACAGTAGAGAATCACACGGCAACTCTAGAAATCTTCATCATCACCATTCTAGAGTTCAACCTTGAAGAGTTGAAGAATGCTTGATCTCCCGATCTTCTTGAATTGAGGCTCCCCCTCAATCGTAGCGCAACTGGCTTTCAGAGTGATTGCTTGCCCGAGACTTCATGAAGAAGATGCATCTTGAATCAAAGGTAAGCTTTGTCAAGATATCTCGTTATATCACATATGAGGAAGCTTTCACGTTCAGATCTTTGTATCCAGTATAATCATCTCCCAATCACTGGAAATTTTCCTCATATATATATCTTGCCCAGATTCGGTTAAGTCTGAAGCCTTCGTAACTGACTCTGATTCCTCTTCTTGTCTTGTTACAACTTAGGGAGTTTTACAAATATTTTTCTTTTTAGCAATTTTATTAACAATCTCCCCCTTTGTAACAAGTTTCTTGGCAATTCACAAAAATCTTCCTAAAACATCAGAGATAGTTAAAAACAGCGTTCATTCAAGGCATAGCCCAACAGAAACAGAATTAAACATCCAATCAAAGTACGAAGATGATTATATCATCAAACAAAATACAATAAAAACTAACATGAGACCCTATTACAAATAATCCATTTGAGCAGAGGGGTCTTTCATCCATTTGAGCAGAGGGGTCTTTCATCAAAACTAGTAACCAAGTAACCATGCTTGTAACCATATTCATCTTCTTCATCAAAAAATAGTAACCAAGGTAACCAGTAATCATAGTAACAGTAACTAATGTTTAGAAGGTTGTTCCTACTCCCCCTATTGCCAGGAACTTGTGAATCTGTAGCCACAAGATTCCTCAGCAGGACCAAGTAGAAAAGGCAACCCAGGTATTAGAACAGAATCAATCAGATTCTGAGGACTCATCGTCCTGGCTGTCTGCAGTGGATTCAGCTTCAGGTGCGGTGGAATCAGCTTCAGGTGCAGTAGATGGATCAGTGGGTGTTTCAGCAACAACAGCAGTCATCTCTTGGTCTCTCAATCTCAATTGTTCCCTTTTCAACGAGTATCTGGATGATTGTGTTAAGATCTCTGATGCTTTTGTCAAGGTGCTGTGTTGTGAGTTTGCTGGTAAATGGTACATCAAGGTTCAGAGCTGGGGCTGAGCTACTTGCATGTTCTGGAAAGATATCAAGCACATGACTTCCTTGTTTCAGTTTGGCATCAATGGTTCTGACTTGTGGTGCTTCCATAGGTTCATTTGGTTCTGGTTTGAAACCTTGTGAGCGCAGAACTCCATAAATTGTGCAGGGGAAAGACAGCTTTACCTTGCTCTCTTTAGACTCTGGTTTTCTGAAGGATGCCACATGTTTGAAGATAATGTCACTTAAATCAACGGGAATACCTTTGCCTATCTTGTAGATCAGGGTGGCCATAAGAAAGTTTAATCCTCCTCGGTGTTCATTTGGCATCCAATTTGTCATGGCTAGTTTGTGCAGAATAGCATACTTTGTTGTGAGAGATTTTGCTGGCAACATGTTGGTTTCAGCAGGCCAGTAGCTGTATGTTCCTCTTGTAATGACCTTTGTGATGGTATTTGCACCAATAACAGGGTCCTCAATGTCACTTGCATCTATGCCCAGATACATATTGATGGTACGTGTGTCAAAATTGTATTCCTTTCCTCTCAGCCAAATACGTCCATAGACATGTGAGCCAGCCTCTTTGACAGTCTTCAGAAGGTTTGCATAAAATTCCTTGATGGCAATTGGTGGATAGCTCGTCTGAGTTGTTACAGACTTGACAAGGTTTAACTTTTCAAATATTGGCATAAGTTGGCATTGAGACTTGAACTTTTCAACATCAAGATACCTTTCACTCAGGATTTTCCGTTTGTTTGTTGAGTCCCATCTTGCCGCATACTCATCATATAAGAATTGAGGGGTGATTACTTCAAGAGGTGTTACGGCGGAGACGTCCGGCTGGCTTTCAGGTTGCTGAGTTTGAGTGGTGCTCTTCTTTCTCTTCTTACTGGCCGTGGTTTCCACAGGGACAGGTTGTTCAGCGATTGGCTGTTTTCTCTTAGTTTTCTGAGCTGGTGAGGGGGTTTCCTTCTCCTGTTGTGTTGTGGATGATCTGGTTTTCCGCTTGGTGACAGGGGCGGGAAAAACTTGAATTTTTGCCACAGGATTTTTGTCCATATGTTCTTCTTGGATCTTCTTCTTCCCTTTTGACTTTGCTTGATTCTTCTTCACTTGAGACAAAGGCAGATTGTCTTCTTCATCAGTTGGTTCTGCAACTTGTAATTCTAGAGGATTTCCTGTTTCAAACTCAAAGTCTAATGGAGAATCATCAATGGAGATGGTAGGTGTTGTTTTAGGATTTGGTTCAGATTGAGGTTCAGACCTAGTTTCATCAGTATGAGAGTTTTCTGACTGGATGGGAAGAGGATTTTCAGGATTTTGATGCTCAGGGTCTTTTGCTTATGTAGTTTGTGGTGAAGGCAGAGACAGAACTTGATCTTGTGTGGGTTTTGTGTTTTGTAGGATATTCAGGGGAATAGACAGTCTATTTGTGAGAGAGGTTGATCTTCTGTGTTCATCCATGATGTTAAAGAGGTTGAGTTTGGTGAAAAGGGAAGCAGGAGGTTCAAGTTGGTGAGGACCATATACTACAGCAGATTCTGGATTGACATTATCAGGTACGGGTAGATTTTTATCAGGAACATGCAATTTTTCATGTTCATCATCTATTGGTTCTTGTTTTACAGAGACTAAGGGCATAGGTTTTTCGACAGTGACTTTTTCTAGGTTAATTTCATCCTCAGTATCTGATAGAACAATTATATCATGAAAAAATGTTAAAGATAAAAACTATGCTTTTCATATATAGTCATTTGATGAGAGAAAAGGAAGAAGAAGGGATGAAGTTTCAGAATAAACCTCAGGATCCTTGGCTTTAGCTGTTTCTTCTTTCTCGAATGCAAGAGGTTTGAGAAACCCTTTCAGGTAGTCAAGTTGCTCTGCTCTTGAGTACCACGACCAGATTGGTTCTCCCCCCGGAGGTTTTATCTTGTTGTTGATTATCATGACCATCTCTCGGGATGCTTGATGTTGAATTTCAGAAGGGTATTTGTTTGTGAGTCTGGAGAAATCAAAGTATTTGGTTTCGTCTTGATCCATTGTAGAGCTTTGCTTCAAGGTTCTTGATTTTGGGTGAAGTTTGTGAGAGGGTTTGCAGCTTTGAGAGATTTGCATGATCTTTGATTTCCCCTTATTGCAACTGGTTTTTCAAAGGTCGAAGGAGTCCATGATGACCTGCTTTTTTGGGTCACGTGATGAGGCATGAGGAGAGTGGGAGTCGTGCCGATTTGACAGTTGTCATTTCCGTAATTAAAGCTATAGCAGTTTAGTCAGTCGGATACACTGTTCCTCTGGGATTATATGCTTATCAAAAACAAATGTTAGTGTGGTGCGAAAAGAAAATATAACAAGGACGAGTTTTTAAGAGAAATAACCTGTGATAAGGAAAAAAAGGGTGTCTCACTTACTGTACTAGTTCGGTGGACCATTACACATGCCAAGTTCTGATTTCAGGATGTGAAATCTAGTTGGATCCAGTGCCTTTGTAAATATGTCTCCGAGTTATTTGTCTGTTGGTATGTAGTGCAATTTAATGTCTCCATTTTCCACAAGATCCCTGATGAAATGATGTCTGATATCTATATGCTTAGTGCGGGAATGCTAGACAGGATTTTTTGCAATATTGATAGCGCTGGTGTTGTCGCAGTGAAGATCAGCACTACTGAACTTTAGTCCATAATCGTTCAGCATCTGTTTCATCCATATGAGTTGAGTGCAGCAACTCCCAGCAGCTATGTATTCAGCTTCTGCCGTAGATAATGAGATTGAGTTTTGCTTCTTGCTGAACCATGAGACAAGGTTTTTTCCTAAGAAAAAACACCCTCCTGATGTACTTTTTCTGTCCTCCAGATTTCCTGCCCAGTCAGCATCACTGTATCCAAGTAGTTCAGTTCCTGAGTCACGCGAATACCATAGTCCATAATTCACAGTCCCCTTAACATATTTGATTATTCTTTTAACTGCATTCAAATGTGCTTCCCTTGGATTTGCTTGGAAACGTGCACACAGACCTACACTGAACATTATATCAGGTCTGCTTGTCGTTAGGTACAATAGACTGCCAATCATACTACGATAGAGTTTGCCTTCAACAGGTTTTGAGTTGGAGTCTTTTGATAGTTTTACCATGGTGGAAAGAGGCGTTTTAGCTTCCTTAGTAGAGTCAAGACCAAATCTTTTGACCAAATTTTGGGCGTATTTGGTCTGTGACAGAAACAACCCTGTTTCCATTTGTTTTACCTGTAGACCCAAGAAGCATGTTAGTTCCCCTATCATGCTCATCTCAAATTCCTTTTCCATGACTTGAATGAACTCCTTAACATTTGTAGGGGATGTTGAGCCGAAAACAATGTCATCTACATAAACCTGGGCCACAGTTATGTGACCAGTGGTCTTTTTAACAAATAGTGTTTTGTCTGCCCCACCGCGAGTGTACACATTTTTCAGAAGATATTGTGTGAGCCGTTCATACCATGCTCTTGGTGCTTGTTTCAGACCATAAAGGGCCTTTTTCAGTTTATAGACGTGATCAGGATACTGTGGATTCTCAAATCCTTTTGGTTGAGCTATGAAGATTTCCTCATTGAGAAGTCCATTTAAAAAGGCGGTCTTTACGTCCATCTGGTTCAGTTGAAAGTTCAGAATGCAGGAGACGGCCAACAGTAATCTTACTGACTCAAGTCTGGCCACAGGTGCAAATGTTTCTTCATAGTCAATCCCTTCAACTTGAGAGTAACCTTGAGCCACCAGTCTGGCCTTGTTTCTGGCCACATTTCCCTGTTCATCGGTTTTGTTTCGAAAAATCCACTTTGTGCCTACTACGTTTGCATCTAAAGGACAAGGCACAAGATCCCATACCTCATTTCTCTCAAATTGAGCAAGTTCATCCTGCATAGCCCTTATCCAGTCTTCATCTTGAAGTGCTTCTTTGTAATTCTTGGGTTCAAATTTTGATGTGTAACATGCGTACCCAGATAACTCAGCTAGACTGCCTCTTAGCATTCCTCTGGTTCGAACACCGGCGGTGGGTGTCCCCAATATGTTCTCAGCGGGATGATTCTTTTGAACATGTGTGGGAACTTGCTTTGACAGTGTAGATGGATGGTCATCTATATTTGTCTGTTGTTCAGTGGGTGGTTTTGAGTCCTCTGATTCCGATTTTAGCTCAGATTTCTTGATGCCTTTTTCATCGTCTGACTTTCTTTGGTATTGTTCAGTGTCTGGTTCGGAGTCATCTAGTTCAGAGTCTGACTCAGATTTCTTGACTCCTTTTTCATCAGCTGTTTTTGTTTGGTTCTGTTCAAGATCAGTAGCTGGTAGATAATTGCCAACTGGTTGCGGTTGATCATCTACAATTACATTGATAGATTCTTGGACAGTCTTGATACGTTTGTTGTATACTCTGTAGGCTCGGCTATTTGGTGAGTACCATAAGAATATGCCTTCATCACTCTTTGGTTCAAATTTTCCAACCTTTTCTCTGTCATTTAGGATATAGCATCTACTGCAAAAAATGCGAAAGTACTTCAAATTTGGTTTCCTTCCTCGCCACAGCTCATATGGTGTATGCGACATCCCAGGTCTAAGATACACTCTGTTGATTATATGACAAGCAGTATGGACTGCCTCTGCCCAAAAGAACTGAGGAAGGTCTTTGCTATTTATCAAGACTCGAGCCATTTCTTGGATGGTTCTATTTTTTCGCTCAACTACTCCATTTTGCTGAGGAGTTTTTGGGGCTGAGAATTCATGACTGATCCCATTTTTGGAGCAGAAGGTCGAGAAGTGCTGATTTTCGAATTCCCTACCATGATCCGACCTAATCCTCACAATTTTACCAATATGCAAGCCCTTCTCTTTTTGCAACTTCAAACACAGTTTTTCAAAATGTTCAAAGGTTTCTGACTTGTTTCTGAGGAACATTACCCAGCAAAAGCGAGAGTAGTCATCAACACAGACAAAGATATACCTTTTACCTCCCAAACTTTCCACTTGTGTTGGTCCGATTAAGTCCATATGCAGAAGATCCAGACACGAAGAGGTTCCTATATGATTGAAATGTTTGTGTGGGGTTCTGGTTTGCTTTCCCAGCTGGCACGGGCCACATACACCAGTTTCCTTTACTTTGAACTTGGGTACCCCCCTTATACATTCATGACTTATGAGATGGTTCATATCTTGATAATTCATGTGCCCAAGTCTTTGATGCCAGAGATCTGTATTATCTGTGGTGGTGCTGCAACACAAAAGATTCGAAGACAGAATATAGCAATTGTCAGAGGATCTTATACCTTCCATAATAATTTTGTTCAGTTTGTCCTTAACAATGCATCGATCTTTCGTGAATCCTACATTCAACTTTTGGTCACACAACTGGCTGATGCTGATCAGATTTACTTTAAGACCCTATACCAGTAGTACCTTTGATAGTGAGGGTATTCCAGCTACATTGAGGATCCCAATACCCATGATGTCACCCTTAATTCCATCACCAAAAGTTACTTGTCCAGTATATGGAATCACATTCTTGAGGAATTCTTTACTGCCGGTCATATGCCTAGAGCAGCCACTGTCGAAATACCATTTTCCCTGTTCTTTTCCAAGAAGCATAGAATAGCAAACTAGATCAGATTTCCTTACCCAGACTTGACGGCTGACTGGAGTGATCCATTTCTTTTGAAATTTGTCAGTTCTCTGATCACTATAGAACCTGTAACATTCTGGTCTTGTGTGGCCTTTCTTGTAGCAGTAGTGACATGTTGGATTATATTTCCTCAAAATCTTCTGGTGGGTTTCAACATTTGTCCAAGTGCTAGTACCTGCAGGGACAAACTTAGTAGTGAAAGAATTTTGAGAGTTTCGAGTGTACCCCAAACCATTTCGAACGTTAGGTGATCTTCCGGAGTCAAGGATTTGATTGAGAGTTGATGTTGTGTTCATCATTTGAATCTGTTTCTTGTAAGCTTCCAATTCTGCCGAGAGCTTCATCACTTTGGAGTTGGACTCGGCCAGTTCAGCATTTGTATCAGCAACTTGTTTCTTCAGGGATTCAATGTTCTTTTCAAGAAACTCATTTTTTGAATTTGTGGTTGTGTGAGTTTTCAAGAGAATATCCCATTTCTTGTACAGTTTGATGTAGGATTGTTCAAGTTCTTCATAAGGTATTTTATCTACATCTTCATGATCTGAATTATTATCCAAATCCGAATGAGGTTCAGCAACAACTGCAGTGAATGCTATGAAGTTTCCTGATATTTCTTCATCTTCATCTTGAGCTTCTTCAGAACACTCTTCATCACTCCAGGTTGTTGCCTTCATGGACTTCTTTCTTTTGAGGTAAGTGGCACATTCCACTTGAATGTGTCCGAACCCTTCACATTCTCTGCACTGAATTCCTTTGTTCTTGTTCCTAACTTCCCCTTGCTGCCATTGATTTTGTCGAGTCAAGTTTTGATTTTGACCGAACTGATTTATTTGACTAAAGTTCTTCTGTTGATTTGAATTTGATGATTTTCCGACGGTCCGTGATGAGTTAGACGAGGATGGAGCAGCACTGTTGGGTCTGTTTTGTTGATTCTTGCCTCCTCTGTTTCTCCGATTTATTTGTTTGAGAATCTTGGTGAAATTTCTTGTTATCATTGCCACAGATTCATCATCCAATTCTTCACACTCTTCTTCTGAGTCACATTCTTCGGCAATAAACGCAACATTCTTACCCCTTTTTGAGTTGTTGTCTTGCAATAGGATATCCATTTCGTATGTTCTTAGATTGCTCATCAGTTCCGCAACAGATTTCGTTTCCCAGCCTACGCTTTCCTGAATTGCAGTGACTTTCATCCTGAAGCATACAGGAAGGGATCGAAGAATCTTCCTGACCAGTTTGTCCGAGGAGAATGGTTCCCCCAATACGGCAGCTTCGTTCTTCAACTCTTGAACCCTAGCATTAAATTCGACGATGGTTTCTTCATCTTTCATCCGTAATTCTTCAAATCTGGTGAGGACTTGCTGCATCTTGGTTTGTTTGACAGAGGAGTGTCCTTCATAAAGTTTTCAAGAATTTTCCAGGCATCCTTTGCAGAGCTGCATCCAGCAATTAACCCGAATTGACCCTCATCAAGCGATCCAGTAATGGTGTCAAGGCCTTGTTGTTTTCACTGTCGCTAATTTCTTCGGCGTTCCACTGTTCAACCGGAGCGAGAATTTCTGACTTATCTTCTTGAGTCCTTTTGGGGTGAGTCCAGCCATGAGTGACGGCCTTCCACACATTCACTCCTTGTGCCTGAAGATAGATCTTGGTTCTTGCCTTCCAGTAGGCATAATTTGTACCAATCAGTTGAGGAGGTCTTGCTTGCCCTTCCATATCTTCTTTAGATCACACAGCAACCAATCTTGAGAAGAAGGGTTAGTAACAAGGAAAACAGAGAGATTCGAAAGAAATTCAAAGGATCATTATCAAGGGAAAAGACCTTGAGGCTGGGCTCTGATACCAAATGAAAAACTTAGACTTCCGTGTTCTAGGTCTAAGATTGTGAAAGAGTCTTCTAACTATTAAATCCAATTACTAGATTTGTTAGATGACCTTTAACTATTTACTGATCTAGTGCAAAGAGTAGAGCAGAGAGAATTAAGTAGATAATGTGAATCAGAATAATAAAGCAGAAAGAACACCAAGACTTGGTAACCCAGTTCGGAATCTCAATTCCTGCATCTGGGGGGCATCACTCTGATTGCCCAACTCTTCATTGATCAAACTGAAAAAGTATCACCAGTTTACAGTTGAGAATCACACGGCAACTCTAGAAATCTTCATCATCACCATTCTAGAGTTCAACCTTGAAGAGTTGAAGAATACTTGATCTCCCGATCTTCTTGAATTGAGGCTCCCCCTCAATCGTAGCGCAACTGGCTTTCAGAGTGATTGTTTGCCCGAGACTTCATGAAGAAGATGCATCTTGAATCAAAGGTAAGCTTTGTCAAGATATCTCGTTATATCACATATGAGGAAGCTTTCACGTTCAGATCTTTGTATCCAGTATAATCATCTCCCAATCACTGGAAATTTTCCTCATATATATATCTTGCCCAGATTCGGTTAAGTCTGAAGCCTTCGTAACTGACTCTGATTCCTCTTCTTGTCTTCCTTGTCTTGGTCCAGTGTTTTGTTCAGCAAGTTGTCCTTAAAGCCTTTTGATCCTTCTGCTGAACTATAAGCAACCTAATACAACATAAGATAACTTGTTTTTTGAACTATCTGCTGAACTAACAAATTGTCACAAGGACTTGTTACAACTTAGGGAGTTTTACAAATATTTTTCTTTTTAGCAATTTTATTAACAAAAACTATAAACAAACATATCTTAAGTACAAAAGACTCAAATTAAAGCTAAAGGTTGAGAAATTACAAAATTGTCATTATACCTGACAAATATTTACCGAGAGTTATGGCAAAAGATAAAAAAGGATGATAGTAAAAATAGTTACCGGAATAATATTGATCAGTAAGTAATCCTAGTCTGAGTACAAGAGTTTGCGTGTAAGAAAACAGAGCCCATCCATCTCTCTATTACAAGATTCATTATTTATACTGAAGGTGCAATACAACAATAGCCCATTTGATGAGTGTAACAGACTCCTAATCATGGTGAGCCTACATTAAGTGCTAGGTTGTAATAATGGAGAGCCGTTGGAGTAATTATCATCTCTTTAATATGTCAGAGTAATGCACTGTTATGTGACCATTTGACTTTCTCGTGACTGCTTGCTTTGCCTCTAGTGGTTCCAGGTCGGGTGCTTGCCTAATTATCCTGCCACCAGCCTCCCCTACTCCCAAGTTGAGAGCGTAGCGGAGTCAGCTAGGGAGTAATAATAGTGCAGAATTATAATTTTTCGAATGTCCCACCCATCCTACAAACATAGAGAAGTGACACAAAGGGCGAATAAGTTTTTTTTGAACGGGTTTGGAACGTCGCCGAATGAGATAGAGAACCACCGAATAGAGTCGGCTGCCATGGCCAAAGACTGCCTCGGCCATGGGAGTTGCCAAGGACAGCCTCGACCACGAGAGTTGATATAATCTCATTTGTACATATTTTTCCACATGAATTGGATATACTTTTGAGACTTAATGAATTAAATTGTCATCAACAATGCCTTTTTCTTTGCTTTCTCATGTAGATATGATTTAATGCTTGATTGAAGTGTTTTATGGTGTTTATTAGTGTTTTGAAACCATTTTAGATCAAATGCAAAGCAATGGAACTTCTAAGGCATGTTTTGGAGTCAACAGATATTGAGCGAGCTAATTTTGAAGGCTCGACACATCGAGATATTCTAGTACGGGACATGTTGAGTCGAGTTCAAGGCTCGACACGTCGAGTAATTCCAGTACGCGATTTTTTTCAATAATTCAAGGCTCGACGCGTCGAGAATCCTGTGCAGTGATATTTTCCAGCTCTGTAGATTTTCCCATTTTGCCCCTATTTCGGTTTCTACTATAAAAGGCTCATTTTCCCAAAACCCTAGGACCAAGCTGCATTTTTTAAGATAAAAAGAGTGAGAGTAAGGGCGTGTTGTCTCTTCTAGAAGTTCAAAGAGGGATCCATCAACTTTTGGAAGAAGATACTCATCATCAAGGAGCTATAAGGGCTTTGGAGGAAGGATGAAAAACTAGTTCTTCATGTTTCAATGATATGTTTATATTTGGGTTTTATACTTGTGTTGTAATTGTAATTTATATTGTTGATGCATGTGATTAAGGAGTATTTATTTAAGGGGTTTTAAGATGCTTGTTCTTGTTATTGTATTGTAGGAGTTATGGGAATAATTTCCCTCTTATGTGCATCTTGAACACTTGTTTAAGCCCAAATTAAATATTTCACTTCAGATTGACACTGGGTGATTAAACACTTGAACCCGGAAATCTCACTCTCACTTCATTGTTTTCATCAACTTGCTTTCTTTATTCTCTTTATTTACTACTACATTTGCAATCAATCAATCACCATTTTCGCTAGGATTAACTTCTTGTGAATGGGTTAGTAACTAGTGCTCGACACGCCCTGCTTCATTGTGGATCGATAACTCGATACTCTGGGTATTTGGTTGTTACAAATTATGCTACAACCAAGAGTGACTGAGTACTGCCTTGGCCACCAAGGCCGAGGGTGGCATCAGTCGCGGGAGAGGCCTCAACTGCCACGGCCAAGGCGAGCATCGACTATTTTGCATTTTTTGATTTTTTTTTGTATTTTGTTTTGTTTTTGTTTTTTTGTGCGCACTCATAGCTTATTTCGGCTGGACATAGGCTCGGTCAAAGGTTGGCTCTTCTGTAGGGTAGTGAGCGAGGTCAGGCTCCGTACCATTCCTTAGGGGATAGCATTTTCGTAACCAAGTCTTAAGCTTGATCAAGAAAACATCCTTTCGTCAGGTAGCTAGCGAGATTGGATCTCGTGCCGGCCCTAAGGGAATAGAGTGTAGTGTTTTCCTAACCAAGTCTTAAGCTTGACCAAGAAAACACCCTTCTGTCAGGTAGCTAGCGAGATCGGATCCCGTGCCGGCCTTAAGGGAATAGAGTGTAAAATTATGTTTTTAACAAAATTGATAAGGCGGACCATGACTAATAGTTACATCGATAATCACGTAGTGTAACAAGAATAGAAATTTTTTTTTATTCAACAAAATTGATCAGGGCAGACCATGACCAATAGTTACATTGATAATCGTTGGGTCCTCTCTCGCATTCCTTTACCCCCCTACACGTATGCTCGGAGGCAAACGCATGGAAGCGAACACACTTATGGAGGCGGACGCACTTGAGGAGGCGGACGCATAGAGGTGAACACGCTTATGGAGGCGGATACACTCGAGGAGGAAGACGCATGGAGGCTAACACGTTTATGGGGGTGGACACACTGAAACGTCAACGTTTCGAACAAAAGAAGGCTGGGTTCCAAGGAATGAGAGTGTGACGAAATGTTGAAGGTGAAGAAGGGCTGCAAGTCACCCGTGCATATATGGGATGACCCGGCGGCGTCATTGGCTAGCGCCCGCCATAAGTTCAGTGAGCACGGCGGCGTGAATATGTCCATCGAGGCCTCCGCCATGTTCACAGTGATAGGGCCGAAGTCGCTACAGCGGATGTTCGCTGGGGAGTTGGGACCCGACTATGATTACTTCATCTACAACCGCCACTTCAACCTCACCATCCTCAAGGTCAGCCTCCATGGAAGGCACAGAGGCGGCCTACTGCACCGCCTCCAGCATGTCAGCGATATCGTCGGTGTTGCTCCAGCTCCTCAACTCCGGTGATCACGTGATGGCGGCTTTAAGTCCATGGCCAATAAGGGTTACGGCTTCGGCGAACTCATTGGCGTTGACATGGAGACGGAGGAGTGGGCCAACTGCCTCATAAATTTGTTACAAAACCACACCCAGTTTAGGTCGGCTTCAAGTCTATGGCCAACAAGGGCTACGGCTTCGGCGGCCTCATCGGCATCGACATGGGGACGAAGGAGCGGGCAACCTGCCTCATGGACTTGCTGTAAAACCACACCCAGGTGCTTGCCCATCGGTGAGTGGGTCGACGGCCTCACTGACTTTCTCGTGACCGCATGCTTTGCCTCTAGTGGTTCCGGGTCGGATGCTTGCCCACTTATCCTATCAAAGGAATAAGGGTCAAATAAGTCATCGAAATGCACACGATAGTGCAATTATGTCACTAAACTTAAAAAAAAAACAACCGTTGAATCCCTAAGTATACATGTTTCATGCAATTCGTTCAATTTGCAGATTTTTCCAGTTTCTAACAGGTCACCCAAATATAAAATATTTTTTAAAAGTAATTCTAAAAAATTATTATTTATTTATTTTTTAAAAAAAGAGCTTCGGTCTCCGGCCATAGAGCTGGAGAATAAGCTGTTTTTTTTTAAATAACTATTTTTGGTTCGTGTTTGGTCATCATAGTCCTTCGTGATTATATTACAACAACAAGAAACTCAGCATTAAACGGTGATCAGAAGTAAAAATGCAGAGTTCAAGAATCTTAATTATTACCTCAGAAGTAGTGATTGTCAAAAAGTTCATCTCAGGAGTCTTACAAGATATTCTTTTTTTATTTTGTATCTCGATCTTTTGCAGCTACGTTAAACCAAGATAAAACGAGGAAAGCTTAAAAGAATAAGGAATTAATTAAAGGATAATATAATGTACAATAGTACAGGAGTATGGTAAATGATATCTTTACTATGATAATGGATCAAGCTAAGACGGTGACGTATATCGGCGTTGCTTTACAAACTATTCTTACTAGTTTAGGTGATTAATTAAAGACGTCAAAAAAGGTGGCAGTTGGTCGAAGGAGGGCGGTGGCGGGAGAGAAGGCAACGAAGGGGGAGGTATGTGGAGGTGGAAGGCGGTGGCCGTTGGCCGGAGAAGAGCGGCCACCGCCTTCCATCATCATAGCAACTTCCCCTTCCACCACTCACCGTACAGCCGTCTCTTGCCACCGCACCACCACAGCCGGTCACCACCACCTCCCTCCTTCGCAGCCAGGCCTCCGTTTCCCACCATTGCCCCCCGTCGCACAAGCTTCTTCCTCCCTCCTTCATATATATATATATATATATATATATATATATATATATATATATAGGATTGCGTTCAAATGCATACTGGCCGCCTAGGAGAGAAATGCGGACGAATCACAGCGCGACATGTGTCCGAAATGTAGTTGCACCTAACGTTATAACTAGGTGCACGTCATGTTATAACTAGGTGCACATAGGTGCACCCGGGTGCATAAATGTTAACAAGGTAAATTACTTGCACCTGCAAGTGAAAATAGGTGCACACGTGCAAGTAAAATGTATTACAAGTGCAAGTAAATTGTACAATGAGCATTAATACTAATTGCACCTAATGTTATAACTAGGTGCACCTAATGCTATAACTAGGTGCACATAGGTTGCAACCAGGTGCATGAATGTTAACAAAGTAAATTACTTGCACAAGTGCAAGTAAAATGTATTGCAAATGCAAGTAAAATGTATTACAGGTGCAATTGAATTGTACAGTGAGCATCAATACTAAGTGCATCTAATGTTATAAGTGGTGCACCTACTGTTATAACTAGGTGCACCTAATTTTATAACTAGGTGCAACCTATGTTATAACTAGGTGCACCTAGGTTGCAACCAGGTGCATGAATATTAACAATGTAAATCACTTGCATTTGTAAGTGAAAGTATTTGCGAAAATAGGTGCATGAATATTAATAAGGTACATTACTTGCACTTGTAAGTAAAAATAGGTACGAAAATAGGTGCACTTGTAAGTGAAACTAGGTGCACCAAAGTTCTAGTTATTTACGAAAATGCCACCGCGTCATTTTTTTAAAATTGCATCTGATTCGTTGATCTGACATGTGGACGGCTGTGAAGCGTTCTCATTTCTTACTTATGAAAATGTCACCGCATCATTTTTTTAAAATTGCATCTGATTCGTTGATCTGGACATGTGGATGGCTGTGAAGCGTTTATATATACGTACATACATACATACATATATATATATATATATATATATATATATATATATATATATATAATAGCAACAAGAGCAGCATTAAATGCAGTTTTAGCAAAAGTTCCCGCCCACAATGAAACGGCGCCGTTTTAGGGGTAACATGATTCCTTTATAAAATCAGGCGGTAGAAGTCTGAAAGGTAACAAACTTAATTATATTTATTTTATTTTTTCCGTAAAACGTTAGGTTATTATTACTTTTTTTATCGAAAGTTGCTTAAACCCTTTCGTATTTCGATTTCAATCCTTTCAATGCCGGCTGCAGTGTGTCAATGCAGATATTACTGAAGACTCATCGTTTCCTCAACCGATGGGTTATCATTAATAGGATACATTCATATCTGCCATCCATGGAGTTCTATAAATACATTTTGGTAGAGGCATCTGAGTTTATAATTGACGACCGAACTAGGCTGTGCAAGGCAGCAGTGATTTGTGCAGGGCAGCAGTGATGCCGGAAGCCTCGCCGGAGAGGAAAGCAAGCAGCTTGCCGAATTAGAGCCTGGCAAGGGAAAACGTCAAGAATCTACTAGACAACCGTAGTCAAGCACACGGGAAAGGTAAAAACCCTTCTATTTGTAATTTTTGGTGTTTTTAAAACAAATTTGTGTTGATTTCTTTATCTCAGATGCTAATCATTTTGAAGCAAAGCAAAGGTATAACCAGGTAATATCTATGTCCTCTAATTTTATTTTTTTTTGGGGTTGCCATTCAATATGGGAAAAAAACAGTAACTCATTTATGGGAATAAAAAAAGAAAGAATACAAAGTTGACTGATACCTTCTTTACAAAATGCAATTCTTCAGTACTTTATGTAGATAGGATTATTTATGTAATGTATGCATATTGTTTTCTTGATTGTTGACTGTTGTGATATAATTCTAATGTTTAATTTACTTTTATCTTATTTGTGTATACTCTCTTTTATACTTCTTTAATTAAAGCAAGCCTAATGAATTTTTAAATGAAGAAGAGCATGTACCTGCATTCAAATTTATGGATCTCCCATTTGCCTGTTAAGAGGTAATGTATTCTAAGAGTATTGGAATAAGTTTAAACCTGCATTATTTGAATTAAAGTAATTAAAATATCAGTAATTAGTATTGTTTATATAAATATAAAAAATTGAAATTAGGATGAATACAAAATATTGAGTATTATTTATATTCTGATGGAATAGTGAATGAATGTGTGACCTCAGATTCTGAAAAATCTATCATTAAAAATTCATATCTCCAAATTGGTTGTGAAAATGTGTAGCTGGAGGAAACACACTGCTGCAAATAGAGGTAAAATTTAAATGCACACCTAATCTCAATTGTTTAATTCAATTATGGTTACTACCTCTACACCTTTCTATTTATGCCTTTTTTATGTACTATGTGAAAGAAGTTATGTTTGATAATAAATTTACCATAAGATGAAGAAACTGGAGGAAGGAGCAAAGAAATTCGAGAGACAGGAGTGAAAATACCATTAAACTTATTTTTGAATTTGACAGTATATATGCAGATCGAGAATGCAGCGTTTGGAATCTGCATGGGCAGATGAATTGGTCACATGGATGAAGTTTGAGAAGAAAGATAAGGATAAGTCTCACAGTGTGAGAGCAAACATAAGAGTCAAAGATCCTTAGCCAGTTGGTACTAATGTCTAAGACAGATATCAATTAATTGACACCTTCAAATTTTTCACCTCGGGATGAGGAGGAGACCAAACAGGGTTCTACTGTTTTTTTATCTCATCAAATTTACACAAGACAAATCACAAGTCCAAACAAATTGGATCTAAAAGGTTTCAATGTAAAACTGACATACCTATGCAGCATATTTTTCTTTGAGATTTAGCTTTACCAAAACTAAGAGCTTCCATTACCAAACTGCAATATAAAATAAAAATAGTAATAAGAAATAGTGTAGTATTTAAGTAAATATAAGTATGGAGAGATACATAATATACAAATAATAATAAAGTTTGGCTGTAAGATGGCCATACATAAGCATCATATATCTTTCAGATGATTACTTAGAAAAAATGTGAATTTCTCCAAGTACAAGCTTCAATATGCTTCACCATGTATGACATTAATTATAAAGCAATTGAATATAAAAAATTTGAAAACTATGCTCTAGGTTCTTAAAATTAAAAAAAAAATTAATGGTTAAACTTGAAGGCTCAACTATTTATAGGCTCAACTATAATAGTAGACTAGAGTCTGTTAATCATATTAAAATTTGTAGATCTAAAAAAAATACAATTTCAGGAAAATGTATTCTCCATATTGTTAAATCTACATACTTGGGATACCATTATGAAATATGGATTTTCAAGTCTAAGCAAACACACACTTGAAGATTGATCAGTCAGAAGTTTAACTTACTCTTTATCCACAAATGCGAAACAAACTGCTTGGAACTGCAGAATACATTTTCTTACAAAAAGGTTGTACTTAAAGGTCATCTAGATCTTTGTTATGTTAGACATGTGGGCATGATTCAAAATCCCCTGCTAAATCTACATACTAGGATATCATGATGAAATATGGAATTTCAAGTCTAAGAAAACACAAAGAAAATAACACACAAATTCATAGTATCATGAACAAACATTTATAGCCAAATAAAGACAAGTTAATATCAAAGATAATTTTTCTACTAAGTGGCTAAGCATTATTAAAACAATATATCAAAGATAATTTAAGTATGTATCAACTTAAAATGTTTTAATACCAAAAATGAATTTACAGAGTGTTGGTGATCTCCCTTTTACTCCACCTGCAATAGAGACCTGCTTTAAAAGTTGGAATATTTCTGCTTATAACAATCATAAATTACCAGTATTGTTTCCGTGCTAAAGACATAAGTCCAAATAGCTGCTTAACTTGATTCTGATTTGAATCTAAGAAAATAGAGAAAGTATTCCAGGGATAGCTAACTTTTAAATGCCTGGGGTTTGAATTTAAAATTTATGAAGTTACAAACATTAAAGATTTCGGGGAAGAACAATACTTAGGTGCAAAACTGTCAATTATTAAGGGAGTGAAACTTAAATGTGAAAACACCCATGGCAGTGAGCAAATGCAATGATGATGCAACTTAGTTCACTATAGCATTTGCAACAAAAAAAAACTATAGGAAATTGAAAGTGGGAGGCAATGCTATACAGGCTATGAGATGGTACTAACAAAATTTTAACCAAACATGAAAGAGGAACAGTGTGAAGTAAGTTTACTTGACGTGAGAATTACAGAAAATCCAGCTAACTAATCCTACCACAGAAAAGCCAGCTAAGTTGTCCCTACAACGCAGAGTGATGATTTAGTGGACAACTTAATATTGAATTCTGTATATAGCATCAGAATTTCTTATCATCATTTTCACAAACTAGAAATAAATGTTAGAGCATACATGATAACATATAATGAAATAATGAAACATCTCTACTGCTATGAGCAATTCTAGGTAGAGATTTGAACTTAATTCTGACCAATCGGTAGTCTATAACAGAGATAGAAGCAAATATACATCAATCATCGAATAGAATAACCTAGAATTGAAATTAATACGCAAAAGTGATATGCATGTGCTTAAAAATTATAGATTTTCACATATCTATACTGTAAGAGGAGTAAGGCAGTAAACAAGAAATAGAACTCAAGCTTAAACTGTTAGGGTTTTATGCATCGAACTCAAATTGTAGAGATGTGTATCTTAGAATACCCATTAGGTAGAAGATATAGTATAACACTTACCTTGGGTGACCGATCCAACCTAGACAGTAAAGTATTGTGCTACCCGAACCGATCTGCAGGTGGTATTGAAAATCCAACACAAACAACGTCGTCAAACCATAAGGTAGGGCTATTTACAAGAATTGCCTGCGGGCTGTGTGAGATTTAGTAGTATTCTATCAAAAATTGTTGAGTATCAAATACACGGACTAGAAATCGACAGCGAAGATTCACGTGAAGTGAACCTTCTGAAAATGCTTCACAAAGCAGACTGTACAGATAACCGTAGTACATGGTGTGATTTGGAGAAAAGTCTATATAAAATGGCGAAGAACACAAGTGACAGGATAGAGAAATGCAATTGGAAATTGGGAGCAGATGTTGGAGTGAAACTTCTGGAATCGGATGGAGGGATTGCTAATCTAGAATGACCTTGCAGTGGGAGAATGGAGGCGTACATATATTAATATTAATCTAATTTAATATAATTAATATAATATTATGTAATATAGTATATAATATTAGGTAATTCATTATTAATAGGATTATTGTGGTCCAAAAATAGGATTAATATTATTAGTAATAATTAATGTGTATATATACTATTTGGAGTTAATGTGTGTCTATGAAATTCGTGATTAAGAGCATGTCTCAAAACTAAAATTGATATTCTATTCACAATGCTTCTAATTCAAATACACATCTGAAAAACTTAATTAAAGAGAGATATATAGTGTAGGAAAAAGAGAGAAACATGAATATTTGGACACAGGTAATTATTAGCACACGTAAACCTTATCTGTGCTTTATAAGTTTTCCAAGAAACTCTATAAATTCTTCTCGAAATATGAGACTTAAACAGTCAAGTATAAAAGGGACTCTATACATTTTCAGAACATATCTCTCCAAAAATTCCTGGGTAAACACTCCAACATGTGGTAATCTATATAAAAGGGACTTTATACACCTTTAGTTATTATTGGGTCTAAGATGAAACATCATTAGCAAAACAAAGGTACTTCTCTCTACTCAAATTTTAGTACAGTTAAGTTTAAGTCTATATATATATGTGGTTAATAATAGATATGATGGCGGTAAGCAACAGTGTATATATATTAATGCATATGAAGTATTCAACACACTGTTAGACAGAATTATATGATACTTACATGAATTCAACACACTGTTAGACAGAACTTACATGAATCGCCAGTAAAATTCCTAGATCTTAAATGGTAGTGAAAGTGGGAGGCAATGCTATACATGCTTAAAATGTTAGACTAGGTCAGTATAAATGGTAGTGAGTTCCGGTAAAAACTTCCAGAATCAATGAATATGTAAGCATCTAGCCAATTATCAGGTTCAAAAAAATTATCTTAACCATATCATGGGAGTACCAAACCGGAACCGAGTTCTTACAACAACCCGGAACAGAACATTACGATGACATTTGCAGAGTATAAGGTCTACAATGCCGGAAGACAAACTCTGAACTCCCTACAAAATCAACTCCGGCGAACTCGGACCTGGAAAAAATATCCGGCTACATGTAGTCACCGGGCTAAGTCTGCATGACACATAAAATCAAAAGATCCATTCCAAAATCAAGGATTTCGGAAAGGATATACGCATTTAACACTCAGAATGGCAAGATTAAACGATCGAACTGGCCAAATTTTTAGAGAGAAGTAGGAGCTCATCGTGAGGGGAGTGTAGAGAGAGAGGGAAATGCTGGAATGAAGAAGCTTCTCGACAACGGATCTTTGCTCACTAACCATTTTATTATTAATCTTATAAATATTAATATTATTATTATTATCATTATTATCATTATTATTATTATTATTATTATTATTATTAATATCTACTATAATATTATTAAAATGATATAATTTTTAAAGTATTATAATGAATTATTTTTTAGATTGTAATATTTTTTACCGTTATCCCATAAATATTTTTGGTTATTATTAGTGAGAAGAAAAATTTATTCTTTTGGTAAATAAATTGCATGTACATCTCGATATTACTTTATTTAAAAAAAAAAATAAAGTTAGTATTTTTCCTAATTGAGTTGTTTTCCTAAATCTAGACAGTTAGCATAGATTAAAAAGAACGTATTTGTGGTCTCAAATACATATTAAGAATATCCATTGCCTACAAAAAGCAAAGACAGGGACAATACTGATAAATTATTTGGCAGTTACTACTGATAAATTATTTGGCAATTTGGCAGTTAGCATAGATTAAAAAGAACGTATGAAAAAATGTAATATGCTCCTATAAAAATAATATAATTTCTTTTTCAAATAATTTAATTTTTAAAATTTGTTTTATTATTTTATATGATTTAGATAGTAATATGAATTCATACAATATAGTTATTAATATATATATGTTTTTTTTTAGAGAATGTTGGCATATTGTTGTTATTGTAGTGTTAATTGGTCATTTTACAATAATTGCATGGCAAAAGTCAGGGACAAACATTAAACATGTCATTTAAATTCCAAATAAGCTAATTTTCTTTAATGTTGTCATACACAATGATTATCAACAAAATTTAAGGTCAAACTTTAACTCATGTAGGGTTACTCTTATGTAAACCAGTTTTTTTTCATGGTCAATTGTATATTGCTGCTTCAAGGATTAGCAACCCTAAATGTTTAAGAATTTTGATAGCCAACGAAGGTGGAGGAAGTAGTAATTATACTACCAATGTTGCGTACCATGAAATTTTTGAAAATTCGTAAATTTCTAATATTAAATAATAAATTTGTTTAATCAAATTTTAGAAACGTTTATTGCATTACAATAACTTCGAATAACTTCGATTAAATAATAGCATTACTTACATTCGCGCATCGCGCGGGTACGATACTAGTATATATATATATATATATATATATATATATATATATGTATATATATATATGTATGTATATGTGTATATATATATATACATATATATATATATATATATATGTATGTATGTATGTATATATGTATGTATATGTATATATATATATGTATACATATATATATATACATATACATACATATATATATACATATATATATATATATATATGTATATATATATATATATATATACATATATATATATATATATACATATATATATATATATATATATATATATATATATATATTATATGTATATATATACATATGTGTGTGTGTGTACACATATATATATATACATATATGTATATACATATAATATATATACATATATGTTATATATATATATACACACACATATATTATATGTATATATATTATATGCACACACACACAGTTAGAAAAGTTGTTTCTATATCTGACGGTAAGGAATGATTTACCATTCATTGATAGTTGATGTAAACATTTTATGATATGATTTAATGAAATAGCTACGTTTACCTTAAAATAAAAAAAAATAAAAATAAAGACGTCAAATGTTTTAACTTTTAACTTTATTACTCATCACAATTCACAACGTAACCTATCAAACATTGCAGTTTTGGGGCAATGGTTCAATTCATTCATCAACACCTGTTGCTGCAAATATGAAAAAGTCAATACCTGCAATGAATGAATTGAATGAAGTTTTGGAGACTATGCCTTGGGTCCACTCTAAGCAGTAACTGCTTAACTTTAGTAGACTTATGGTGCAATTAATGGCTTGTAGTCATATTGTTATTTGGTAAAGATGACTTAAATGCCCACACCATAAATGGTATAATAATGGTATATAAAGCCATAAAGCCCTTGAAATTAACAGGAATTTAATTACATGCAGTAAGTACATGTTTGGTAGGATGTCGTTGTAATTTAATTACAACCTCAATGCAGTATCTGTTTATAACTACTTTCTCAACATAGGCTCGAATCCACCACCTCCCGTATAAAGGGAATGGTTTGATGGCACTGGACCACAAGGTCCTTGGCATTATATTGTTAGATTAGAGAAAATTGTAATTCTGTGTCTCCATTTGTGGGATTAAAATTTATAGGACTCCCCATTTAAATTCCAATTTGGTGGTGAATGGAAAAAAACAAAGATGAAAATACAACATTATCCTTGATGATATTATTATTATTATTATTATTATTATTATTATTATTATTATTACCAAGGGCATTTTAATATTTTCCTTTCAATTCCCATAAATTTTCTTCTTCACACAAAATAATATAATTTGAATTTCTACTTTATTTCCACCTTGTTCATTTACCATAGAATTACGATGAGTTAATACCATTTGGTCCTCTGAGTATAGTTATTATAAGCTTTCAAATTGACCACTTGTGCTCCTTTGACTTTAACATTATTATCATCCATGGTTCAAGTTAATCACCCATGGTCATTCAACTATCAAATTTTAACCACGACTGATTAAATTTTGAAAGTTGAAAGGACCATAGGTGGTAAACTTGGACCATGAGTGGTAACAATTTGAAAGTCAAAGAACCATTATACTCAGAGGACTCTGAATGACATTAACACGAATTACAATTTATTTACACCATAATTCCTCCCTTCTAACCAAACTCCCATTAACTTTAATATATAGTTTTTGAATGACATGAGAAACACACAGTCACTATTTAAGGGTATGCACCGAGTAAATATGGCCTCGTGACTCTAACCGACAAATGACTACGAGGAAATAAAGTAAAGTAGGTTTACTTATAACTGATCGACTCAAATTAAGAAAGTCACTATACAACTTCCATCAAAAGTAGAATTTGTAATCTTGTGATTACCAAGTCAACAACTAGACGAAGTTGGACAAACTCACAATATTTGAACTTCGATCACTTCTAGAAGTAAGCATCAAAGAGAAAGTGATATAGTTGTGCAGTATCGCATTCTGCTTTATCTACTTTAGTTGGGGTGCGTTTGGTTTGCACATTAGAATCAGAATTGGTATGAGTATCAAATACTTAGTAAATGTAATGGTTTTGGTAAAAGTATTTTGCATGTTTGGTAGTAGGGTGGAATGAGAATGATTATTAATAATTGGAGAAGATAGGAGGAAGGAAAATAAAACCCTTATTTCATTAGGGTATGTGTTTTCCAATTAATGGGGTATTCCAAACTCATAATAATATTCTAAAAACCTATCAATCAAACAATAAAAATCGCTTTGATACTCATACCTTATCCCTAAACCCACCAACCGAACATACTCTTAATTTATCTTTCAACATATTCAATGAAAGTCAACATCACATATTTTCATGATTGTATAATTTATATTCTCAAAGCGATTCCGTGACTTTGGATCGCTTCTAAGCTAGAGCAAATTAAACCCGAAAGAGATATGTATGCTTGCTTGTGCATTACTCTTTTCTCTCTATATATAAAAAATAAATATTATAATATTATACAAATAATTAACCACATCTTGAAATATTAATTACCTTGAAAAGATAGCGATGGCTATGGAGATGGAAATGGAGATGTTATTTGATTGAAATATTAGCAGAAAGAATGAATGCATCAGTCGAGTGTGATGAATGAAAGAGAGGAAGCAAGTGAAGCACTGGAAGTGTGAGTAAATTCAGTAGGGCATGTTAGTTGGCGTTTTCATTTACGCACCGGCATGGGAAACGGGCACGGTCGCGAAGCATTAACCTATGACGAAGAGATTAAGGAAAGGCACAACATAATATATGTCACGTCTTTGTCTATACTCTATTATCTATACGACCGACAAATAAAGATATGGACTTAACTGGACCAAATATGTTAGTGTAGACCCAATTGTGTAAAACCTTACTTTTATTTACTAGATTGCAGGCCCAATTGATGGTGACTCCACTCAAATGCCCCATTACTCTTTCATAGACTGTAATTCTGACGATTTTAAAGTCCAGCTACTAACTCAAAAAAAAAATAAAAAACTGAAGATTTTTTTAAAAAAAATTTTATATAGAATTGAAGAATTGTAAAAAAAAAAATAAAAATTATTAGTATAATTTTTCATTTTGAAAAGTGAAAATATCTTTCAATATTTTAGAAAATTGGAGATTTTTTTTAGTTTTTAATAGAAAACATAATCTTTATCATTTATTTGACTATATATATCTAAAAATAAATTTGTAAAAATGAATGTTATTAACACTTTTTTTTAAACAGAAAATAAAGAATAGGAAGTAAAGAATGAAAACAAAATAAATCAGAAAACAAAAAAAGGGAATTAATTGGGTTTGAATTTATAAAATATTAATATACGGAAAACTGTACAACTTAGCAACTTACATTTACATCTGCACTCGAGAGTATACCTTGAGTAAACTCTGCCTATTGGTAACAATTCGCAAATTATACCAGAGTGTTAAACTAACATTTACATATTAACCTATATAAAGTTTACAACAGTTACAGCATTTTGTAATCGAATTTCATGGGCTAAACAATCTTCTGACTTTGTGAATAATTCTTCGGCAAAATGGGCAAGTCCTTGCATCTTCTACAACCCTGTATTATAACTTATAAGTTGTAGTATTTACTAACACAAAATATTCTCTATATTACAAAAAAAAAAAACGAGAAACAAAACATACAACAAAATTAAACCCCGATTTATTTGTATTTTTTTTCAATGTGAAAAGTAAAAAAAATAATAATAATAAAAATTGAAGTAAATACGGTCTAGATGTCATAGGTTTTGGAGTGAAACATGGAATATACCTCTTGGCACATGCATAGCACGTGGCGCAGTGACCACAGGGATCGAAGAAGCAACTTCGTTTCTTGTCGTAGCAGATTACGCAGACGTGTCCCTCGTACAAATCCTCCGACGAGCTGCTCCGGCTGCATTTCCCCGACTCTTCATCCTCTTCTTCGAACGCGCCGTATATGATCACCGGGCCCACATCTTTCGGCAACAATCCGCTGCTCTCCGACGCAGTTTCCGGCACCGCCGCCGCCGCAAAACCAGCACAAAAGCCCAGTAGTTTGAGCACTAGCGCCGTCACCGCCATCAGTATCACTGAAGAACAGTTCATCATATTTGAAAAGAAGAATTTAAACACATAACCTACGGTAAAGATTAAAGAATAGGTTTGGTGATTAGTAGAGGGTAATTAACTAACCCACCCAGAATAGATGCACAGATAAACACCTTGAGGAAAAGATCAGATGTAGCGCAGCTCCAAAATTCATCTTGATCTTCCTGCGATTGCCGACACAAAACAAATGTTTATAATCTGAGAGTAATCAAAGAGGAGAAAGAATGGCACATAATTATCATTACCATGTTAGTAATTACTAGGAAGAAGTTGAGGATGTTCTGGCGGAGACTTTTGAGTTTAAGGTGTACGTCTTTCTCTCTACAGTTAGCGGTTTAAATTGTGTCTCTTTCTCTGTATTAATGAACAGGATAACAGATAGAGGTGGTATCAACTCATCTCACATTTAATTTGGTAATTATAAAATTTCAAAGGTAATTATAAGATTTCAAATTGAATAATCTCTGCTCAACTAAATAAAAAACTTTTTGAAATAAAATTTTTTATTGAGAGTGCACATTTCAATAAAATTAACAAAAATTGAAACAGATAATTTATTATTATTATTTTCAAGTATTTTAAGGAAGAATTATAATACGTAGTATCTTATTACTATCGTTATTATTCATGATGAAGAAGTTTGGGCACACTTGATTTTTTAATGGGGACAATAACTGCAAAGTCTTGGGTAACAATATTCTATTCTTTATTAATTTGACATTTAAATATATAAAAATAATTTTTTTGTTTTGTTTTGCATATAAAAAAACATTGTGTGACATGATTAAATGGGGTAGTAGGCTCCAATAATTATAGCTGGGTTGAGGATAAAATATGATTGAGAGTTGAAATAAAACGTGACTAAGTGAAATAAAATAAAAAATTTGATATAAAAGTATTAAAAATATATACTGTAATTGAGAGTGGTTGGGGTATTTATGGAAAAATTGTACGTATCCTTTGATTC
Organism: Ipomoea triloba; assembly: GCF_003576645.1. Lineage (NCBI taxonomy): Eukaryota > Viridiplantae > Streptophyta > Magnoliopsida > Solanales > Convolvulaceae > Ipomoea > Ipomoea triloba. The sequence continues at coordinate 7,513,933 of NC_044918.1, forward strand.
CTCATCAGATGTAAGGCATATTTCGTACTTTGTTCAAATATGATTCCATAGTTTTATATATATATATATATATATATATATATATATATATATATATATACATGTATATATTTTTTGAAAGAAAATAGTTGTTATATTAGTTGTTTATGTTATAGTTTATTGTACTTGTTAGCCTGTTAACTTATAACCGGTGAACTTGTAGACGATATTGTGAAGATAGAATAAACATAACAAGAAAATGTATATACAGAGAGCAAAGAGTAGAGACAGAGAAATTCAAGAGAGCCATTTTATTCGGTCAATCCTTACAAATATATAATACAACAATTAAAGGACGGTAATTAAAATGATGATCGTTACAAAAATATTGCCATGAATGGTCATAATGTCCATATTAAAATATTTATAACACTTACATAGACATTATATAACCATAGTCATGCCTCGTTAAAACTCGTTAAAAAAATCATATGAAAAAAACCTAAACAAGAAAAAGAGTACATAATATATAGATAATTCATGTGTTGCTTTATTGCCTCATTAAAATTCATGCATTGAGAAAAATTCTGTAAGAAAAACTGAGTTAAAAGAAAAAGAGTTTAATCGTAAAATGTTTTTTTTTTTGAAATAAATACTCCGTAACAAAGATCCAACGAGACAATTTTTTTTCAAGTATTTTAAGGAGGAATTAGAATATTTTATTACTATCGTTATTATTTATGATAGAAGAAGTTTGGGTACACTTGATTTTTTTATGGGGACAATAACTGCGAAGTCTTGAGGTAACAATATTCTATTCTTTAATTTGGCATTTAAAAAATTATATATATATATATATATATATATATATATATATATATATATATATATATATATATTTTGCATATAAAAAAATTGTGTGACATGATTAAATGGGGTAGTCGGCCCCAATAATTATAGCTGGGTTGAGGATTAAATATGATTGGGAGTTGGAATAAAACGTGACTATATGTTTTTGTAATAAAAATATAAAAATATATAATTGAGAGTGGTTAGGGGTATTTATGTGGAAATTGTTTGTATCCAATTTTAATTCCTCAATTATTTGCGCGTTGAAATGTAAGGTATATTTCATACTTTGTTCAAACATGCATGATCCCGTAGTTGTTAATTTGGTTTCTCATGTTATTTTCAATTAGAATTCTATGATGGGTTTATTATACGTTTTCTTTACAGTTATTTTATTGAAATACGATATGAGTAGTGACATATTATACTTGAAATAATACTTAAATAAACTATTAAATTGGTCAAAGACTTTGTGGTTGAGCGGCATAAGTGTGACTTCTCTAGTTAGAGGTCTCAAGTTTAAACTCTAGTGTGGGGGTATTGATTCTTGTGCTTTAGTAAGGTATTTATAAGTAAAACCCTTTTGTTTTTTGATTACGACTTGATTAAGTAAGTAAAACCCTTTACTACTTGATTACTGAGTGTCACGCAATTTTTAAAAAAAATATATTTTAATAAATTAAAATTATTATTATTATTTTTTAAAAACACTCCCTTTCCCTCCTCATCTCCAATTCGAGATGAAGAACTTCGTCTATAACCTGGAGACGAAGAACCTTTCTTCAATTTGCCTTTGGCTATGGAGGAAGAAAGGTCTTCGTCTTAAAAAATTCACATGTTGCGTTGTAACCGGGTAGTAAAATATTTTTTCAATAAATTGAACGAATTGCGTGAAATTAATTAATTTAGATATTCAATTACATTTTTTAAATTTTAGTGGCCAAATTACATATGATGTACAATTTAATGGCTTATTTGAATATTATTCTTTTTATACCTTCACTTTCTATATACATTAATTAGGTAAAAATTATGACCTTCCAATAAATAGTAACATGTTGAATAAATATAAGTAACCTATCATTATAAGCAAAAAATGAAGTGGTTAAAATGATATAATGTTACGTATATTATATTTTGATTAAGAGTTAATTCTATTTTGGCCCTAGATTTATAGGTGGCAATCCGCTTTTAGTCCTTTTTTATCAAAACATCTACTTTTGGTCCTAGTATTATTGTGTCATGACTATTTTTGGTCCTTTATCAACAAAACAGTTTAAATATCGTTAAATACAAGAATATTCGGGTCTTCAATTATAGATGTTTTTTTAAAAAATAAACATAAAAAATATAGCGGTTCAACATACTTTGCATAAAAAAAAAATTGAAATGTCTTTGTATTTAACGATATTTTAACGATTTTATTGATGAAGGATTAGTAATGGTTATGCCACAATAATACTAGGACCAAATGAGGATGTTCTAATAAAAAAATGACTAAAATAGATTGTCACTTATAAATCTAGGATAAAATAGAATTAACTCTTTTGATTACTATTTAAATTATTATTTTCTCCACCAGAATTTCAAACGTTTACGTTTGCACGTACTATTTAGCTGTTGGACCAACTCCTAAGATTTGACATTTGAAGTCGAATGCTTGACAATGTATGGTCCAGCGCGGATCAAGTAGAGTCAACATGCACAACACCGTACCAAACTTCTATCTCTTAATAAGAAAGCAAAAAAGTCAAATAAGCCTATGATAGATTCATAGAATTGCGTTCTTAACTAAACAAAGTACGTAGCAACTAAACGTAATTAGGTTACTCTTATTAGAAATTATTAATAAACTTGAAATTTTATAATTATTAAATTTTAGGTCACTTTTATTAGAAATTAAACTTGAAATTTTATAATTATTAAATTAATCGTCCGACCAACTAGATTGAGATTGTATTGAATTTTAATTGTTGAGATATTTCAAAGATATTTGTGTGTCTCTTGGTATTTTTCGTGTGTCTCTTTCTTTTCCCAAAACTATTGTATTTATTGTTTTATATTTTTAATATCTTCATGGCACTATATAAGCAGTGTTTGTATTAAGGTTTCATCAGAACAATAACACATCAGTTTTTCCTCCTCTTTTGTTTGTATTCTACATGGTATCAGTCGCTAAGGTTTATACCTGCGCATGAACTCATCAATGGCCGACGACGAGCAGCCGCTGGCGCCGCCTCCCCAACCTCAATGGAAGGCATTAACAGGGCTGATTAGTGGTACAAAAGTTTCTGATGATCCATTGAATGGTAAGTTTGATACACGGTTGTGGATAATTGACACAAGGGCCTCTCGTCACGTTACTGGTGATTCCACTTAGATGACTAATGCAAAAGATATATTTCACTACCCTGTTGGTTTACCCAACGGCAAAACAGTGGTTGCGACTCAAGAAGGCTTGGTTCGATTAATGGACAAAATTACTCTTAATCATGTTCTTTATGTTTCGTCTTTAAGTTGCAATCTTATTTCGGTTTATCAGTTAAATGATGATATGCAGAGCAGTGTTCACTTTAACTCTTATATGTGTGCTATACAGGACCAATCGAGGGAGATGATTATAACGGGTGTTAGACGGGATGTACTTTACTACTTCAAGGGAACTGATTCAGTGCAACATCTTACAGTGAATGGTGTGACAACTTCAGTCGATCTTTGGCATCAACGAATGGGTCATCCACCTGAAAAAGTGATGAAGCTACTTCCGTCTGTTGGCACTACTGCAAGAAGTTTTAATAAAGCTTGTGAGGTTTGTTTTCGTGCTAAGCAACCTAGATAAAAATTTCCTTTGAGTAACAATAGAGCATCTCGAATACATTGTGATTTGTGGGGTCCTTACAAACATCAATCTTCTTGAGGTGCACGTTATTTCTTGACTATAATAGATGATTATTTGCGAGCAGTTTGTATTTATTTGTTGATCGATAAAAATGAGGTTCTCAAAATGTTTTTGTCTTTTGTGGCTATGATTGATAGACAATTCTCTCAATCAATCAAAGTCGTTCAGAGTGATAACGGTGCTGAATTCAAATGCTTGCGTGATTTTTTTTCCTGCGACTGGAATTCTATTTCAAACTTCTTGTGTGGGAACTCCTCAACAAAATGGTAGGGTTGAGCGGAAACATAAACACATTCTCAATGTAGCAAGAGCTTTGAGATTCCAATCCAATTTGCCAATTTATTTTTGGGGAGAATGTGTTCTTGCGGCCGCACATATAATAAATCAAACACCAACACCGTTACTTGACAACAAAACTTCCTTTGAAATTCTTTTTGGTAGTCCTCCATCTTACAACACAATTCGTGTTTTTGGGTTGATGAAGTAGTGCTTTTGGGTGAGTGGATGTGCAAGAGGGTATCCTTACACCGGATATCGTTCTCACAAGGATTGGCGATAGGAGTAGAGCTTTAGTGTTCCAAGCATAAGATACTAATGTTCCTTATAGAAATCTAGCTAAACCGAAGGGTTGATTTGGATACAAACACAATATCGAACAACAAACTATAATGAAAACAATTGATAATAAAGTGGAGGTAGATAGGAACTAAAGGTAGGTCAAGATATTGAAACCAAATTGGGGACCAAAAGATGATAGATGTCATATAACAATAGGGAAGCCTTTCTCAAGGTCATCCCACACTCCTAGAACATTCAAGGACATTCTCATGACTCAAGAATGTCTAAGAGGCATTTCATCAAACACTTGGTGTTCATAACATCACACACTCACCTTTTCTCAAAGGTAAAGCATGGTTGATCAACTCCTTCAACATAGATTAGGTTGTCACTCCCTAATCGGGACTCAAATAATCATGGCAATCAACAACATCAAAGTCATATCTTAACTTTCATTAACCAATTCAAAATCATCCATCAAATACCTAGCCTACATCCCTACCTCCCTCCAAGGAGAACTAATCACACATAAGCATAATGAAAATAACACAAGATTCATAATCAACAAGGAATTCCATAACAAAAACAAGGTAAAGATCAAAGCAATAAAACAAGAAAGTAAATTGCAAGAAATGAAATAAAAACAAGAAGAACTTATCTAGTGAAAATGGATATGAAATCCTTGAAATCCAAGTTTAAATGCTTCAATCCAAGCTTCCAAAATGTTTAGGAACCTAAATATAAGTCTAATCTAACCTAAAAATATCAAAGAAAATGAAAGAGAGAAGCTAGGGTTCTAAAATGGGTCGGAACCAAGTTGAAATGGCTAAAAACAGGGTTAAATACAAGCAAAAAAGGCTGGCCACGGGTGTGGCCAAGCCCGTGGCCAGAAATGCGGGGCATAATGCCCAATGGCCATGGGCGTGGCCAGACCCGTGGCCACAATTGTGGCCTTCTGCGGGAAGGATTTCTGTGCACATTACTCGTCTTCTAGGCTAATTTTCACCCCTAAATATTTTGAATTAGCATTTGTTGTCTTCATCAAAGTTGTAGCCCTTAAAGTTAGCTTTCCAATGATATAAAAATCACTTGATTTGGACATTCCTACGCAGAGATATGGTCAAAAAACTGAGCAGTGGACGAATTGTGCGGGAATCTCAATTTCTTGCTCTTTTGCTCCAATTTTGCCTTTGTTTGTCCAAATGACCAAGACCAATAAAAACACCATAATTTGGCTCTCTTAGAGGTGTTTCTCCCATCTTCATAGCTTCTCATTGGCTCCCATTGACTCTACATGTATCCGAAATGCTCCAAAAATCATTCAATTCATCTAAATCACCAAGAATTGGGCCTAAACACACAAATGAATCAAATGAGACCATTTTGGGCAAAATTATAACAAATGACAAGGAAAATAAACTTAAATGCAAGGTGAAAACATGAACATTTTGGCATTTATCATGGGTGTTTCTGCTTTGCTCACAATCAAAAAGCAAAAAGGTGATAAATTTGCTAGTAAAAGTCGAAAGTGCATCTTTGTGGGATATCCATTTGGGAAGAAGGGTTGGAAGCTGTTTGATCTTGAGACTAAAGAATTTTTGTTTCCCGCGATGTGAAATTTTTTGAAGATAATTTTCCCTTTCCCCTCATGGATACGACTGCCATTCCTCATGAATAATTTGTTCACGAAGATTTTTCTGTGATTATTGAAGAAGCCGAGCCAAGCTCCACAAACGAGCTAAACCCTCAACCTGAGCCAAACCCTCAACCTGAACTAAGCTCCACACCCGAGCCAACCTCTCAACCAGAGTCAAACCTCACACCTGATTTCACCTCTTAAACTGAATGCCACACTAGTAATCTTATTCCAAATAACCAGGATCAGAATGTTGAGATGGGTCGAGGTATGAGAAATAAGGCTCCTTCAGTGTGGTTGCACGACTATGTTATTAATTCTACTATTGCTAAAAGTCCATCCTCTGTCACACCGTTTCCACAGTCTTCCTCAGGTACTCCCTATCCTTTAGCACATGATATAAATTCTTAAATTGTGACAATTTTTGTCTACCATACAAAACTTTTCTAGCAGCTATTCTTTCTGAAAAAGAACCACAATCTTTTAAGGAAGCAATGACACACAGTGGCTGGAAAGAGTCTATGAAAAATGAAATTCGGGCCCTAGAAGAAAATCAAACTTGGACTCTTGAGCATCTTCCACCTGGGAAAAAGGCTCTTGGGAGTCATTGGGTATATCGGATCAGATATAACTCAAATGGGTCGATTGAAAGACTCAAATCAAGATTAGTGACTCTCGGTAATCATCAGGAAAAAGGCATCGATTACACTGAAACTTTTGCTCTTGTTGCCAAAATGGTTACTATTCACGCATTTCTTGCCATTCTCAAAAAATTGGGATCTACATCAGATGGATGTGCATAATGCTTTTTTGCATGGCGACCTCGAAGAGGTGTATATGAATCTTCCACCAGGTTTTGAGGCATCGGATCCTAAATTAGTGTGTCGATTGCGCAAGTCCTTGTATGGATTAAAGCAGGCACCACGGTGCTGGTTTGCAAAACTTGTTACGGCCTTGAAAGGATATGGTTTCTTACAATCCTGTTCCGACTACTCCTTATTTACCTTCACTCGGGGTGGAATTCAGATAAATGTACTTGTTTATGTCGATGATCTCATCATTTCTGGGAATGATTCCGCTGCTCTGAAGACATTTAAGGCTTATCTCAGTGATTGTTTTCATATGAAAGATCTCGGCACTCTAAAGTACTTTCTTGGTATTGAGGTTGCCCGCAGCTCTTCTGGATTATTTTTGTGTTAGAGAAAATATACCCTTGATATTATTTTTGAAGCAGGATTGTTGGGGGCTAGGCCGGTTAGTGGTCCTATTGAGCAAAACCACAAACTCGGCCTAGCTAGCGGCCCAATTTTCTCGAATCCTGCAGCATATTGGCGTCTTGTCGGAAGACTTATCTACTTGGCCGTAACCCTACCAGATCTTGCATACTCTGTTCATGTCTTGTCTCAGTTCATGCAGGAGCCACATGATGAGCACTAGGAAGCTGCTCTGAGAGTTGTCTGTTATTTGAAAGGTACCCCGGGTCAAGGGATTCTCCTACGAGCAGATAGTGATCTAACACTACATACATGGATGGTGTGATTCGGATTGAGCCGCATGTCCTACTACTCGACGATCCCTTACTGGTTGGTTGGTGTTTCTTGGCCATTCTCCAATCTTAACAAAGAAGCAAAATACCATTTCTCGTTTTTCCGCGGAAGCGGAATACAGATATATGGTGGCCATTACTTGTGAACTCAAATGGTTAAAGGGATTGTTGTTAAGTTTGGGGGTTCATCATCCCAAAACTATAAAATTGTTTTGTGACAGTCAATCGACTCTTCATATTGCAAAGAATCCGGTCTTTCATGAAGAATAAAACACATTGAAGTGGATTGCCATTTTGTTCGAGATGCAATTAGGCTGTGTTTGGAAACCCGAAAAATGATTTCCGGAAATCATTTTCCGGGTTTTCTTTGTTTGGGAAGGCTTGGAAAATATGGTCAACGGAAAACAACTTCCGTTGACCATGGAAAATCAATACTTTTTTCCGGAAAATGACTTCCGGAATTCGGAGTTCGCTTCCTACAAGGCCAAGCCGATCGAGCAGTACAGGATGTCGCCGCCGAGCAGTCCAGGATGTCGCCGCCGAGCAGTCCAAGATGTCGCCTCTCGTCTACGGGAAGAAAAGAACCGAGGATGGAGATGGTTGCCGCCGCACCTCATCGCTGATTCGCCGGATCTGGAGAAGGACTCGCCGGTCACCATGTCGCCTCTCGTCTAGGGAAGAAAAGAACAGAAGGAGATGGTCGTAGCCGCACCTCATCGCTGATTCGCTGGATCTAGAGGAGGACTCGCCGGTCACCGTCATCGTTCATTGTTGCGGCTGCTGATTTGGGTAGCTGAGGGAGGGAAGGTGAATATTGAAGATGATGGTGGTGTAAGGTGGTTCACGTCTGATCTCAAAACAACTATACTATTTATTATATTTAATAATACAATAAATATTATTAATTTGTATATTTTTTATATATTTTTATATTTTAAATAAAATTATAAAAATATATAATTATACATTTCTACTCATTTTCCGGAAAGTGAACCAAACACACAACGACAGTTTTTCAGAATACAACCAAACACCGGAAATGAAATCATTTTCTAGAAAATGACACATTTTCTAGAAAACATTTTCCATAAGTCATTTTCCTGCTTTTCAAACACACCCTTAAAGATGATTTGATTTTACCTTCATATATTCCTACCAATTCGCAATTGGCTGATATTTTCACAAAGGCTCTTGGGCAAAGACAATTTGAATTTCTCCTTCACAAGTTGGGAATTTCATATTCGCATGCTCCAACTTGAGGGGGGGGGGGGGGGGGGTTG
>NC_044918.1:7523119-7524831 GCF_003576645.1 Ipomoea triloba
GGGGGGTTGAGATATTTCAAAGATATTTGTGTGTCTCTTGGTGTTTTCCACGTGTCTCTTTCTTTTTCCAAAATCATTGTATTTATTGTTTTATATTTTTAATATTTTCATGGCACTATATAAGCCATGCTTGTAATAAGGTTTCATTAGAACAATAACATATCAGTTTTTCTTCCTCTTTTGTTTGTATTCTACATTAACATTACTTATTATTATTTTTTTTGAAAATAACATTACTTATTTAGTAAGCTATTGCTATAAATAGGGTTACAATTTCCACTGCAACTATTATATATAAAAAGTGAGTATAATATTATTCAATACTCAATATCAATAATAAAAATATTTCAAATAATGAAATGGAATTTGATTTTCGTTGGTGTAAAAATTAAACAAATAACTTTTTCAACATAAAACATTTCATAACTATTAATTTGAACCTTTTAAATTTCTCAACTCTTTGAAATCAATTACATATTCATTTGACATTGTAACAGAGTCAGTAGTACTAAAAAAAAATTACATATTCATTTTACAACTAAAGCTACTTTATCAAAGCCAAGGACCTTGTGGTCCAGTGGCATCAAACCCTTTCTTTTATTCAGGAGGTGGTGGGTTCGAGCCTCAGTGGCGGAGGCAATATTGACTCTTGTGCTTCAATATGTACTGCATTGTAATAGAGTCAGTAGTATTCAAAAAAAAAATACACAATTGTTATGATGTGGATCGTGGTTCATACTGTAAGATAGATTAAATTATTGATTCAGAATTTATTTTTAGTATACTATATGTTCAATTTAATATTTTAATATATTATTTTAAAATAAACATGTAATATGTTAAAAATAAACATTATATATATTAAAAATGAACATGTATTGTTAAAAAAATGAGCATATATCAATGGTCTACCTTACAATATGAACTATGGTCTATAGTATAATTTGGTACGGTGTTAAAAAAATGAGCATATATCAATGGTCTACCTTACAATATGAACTATGGTCTATAGTATAATTTGGTACAATTGTTGAGTCAAATATTAAGGTATAGAAACTTTAGTTGGCCATATTATTCAAAATTAGTTTGGAATTTATAGGTGTGCTTGTTGACTTGGTGGTTTAAATTAAATTTAATAAAAGAAAGTAATTAATATTATTATAAACAAACTTGTTTAGGATAAAAATCGAACGGTAACAACCTATCGTATGATCTCGGCCTTAAGAAATAGTGCAAGAAAACATTGAATAGATATTGAGAAACTAGAATTAGTCATATCTATAGGGAACAGAATAGAGTTAACAACCTCTCAATCTTTGCTAGTAGAAGTGAGATTACATCTCATGTGCAATTTGATGACTTATTTAAATATTATTCTTATTATACTTTCACTTTTTATATATAATAATTGAGTAAAAATTGTGACCTTACAATAAACAACAGTAACATGTTGAATAAATAATAAAAATATAAGTAACCTATCATTATAAGCAAAAAATGAATTGGTTAAAATGATATGTTACGTATATTATATTTTGATTAATATTTAAATAATTATTTTCTCCATCAGAATTTCAAACGTTTACGGTTGCACGTAACATTTAGCTGTTGGACCAACTCCTGAGATTTGACATTTGAAGTCCAATGCTTGACAAGGTTGCAAAAAAAAAAAAAAAAAAAAAAAAAAAAAAAAAAAAAAAAAAAAAAAAAAA
>NC_044918.1:7525764-7530764 GCF_003576645.1 Ipomoea triloba
AAAAAAAATTGTAAAAAAAAAAAAAAAAAAAAAAAAAAAAAAAAAAAAAAAAAAAAAAGAGGAAAAGTCCAATGCTTGACAATGTAGGGTCCAGCGCGGATCAAGTAAAGTTAACATGCATAACATCCACTTGCGTATCAAACTTCAATCTCTTATAAGCCTATGATAAAGTGAAGTAGTTAAGTATATTATTCAAAATAAATACTTCACTTTATTACTTTTATTAAATTAAATAAATTAGTAGTTAGAACAAAAAATAATACATATGTATTTCTTTAATTTATGATTCGATGTCTACAATGTCTTTATTAAAAAAAATCATTATCAAACAAATATTCATTAATTTATAAATAGTATTTATTTATATTATCATTTTTAGACTAAGTATTTAGATTAGCATTTTTACAAAATTGCAAACATTTATTTTATATTGCATTCATAAACTTTGAATTACCGATTTAAATAAACAAATTCAACATTCAATTACATATGCATGAACATCTCCTATATAATCTTGCATCGATATACTTTGAAATACTTATTTAAAAATAAAGGGGCATTATCTCATTCGCGCAAATGCGCGTGAAAAACTAGTAATTTAATAAGAGTAATATACTGGGGTACTTACTTTTGAATAATATACTCTAACATATTCGTAGTATATGTTTAATAATTATGCAAACTTTGATTGGAACGAGATTCGAACATAAGATCTTTCTTATAGAAATTAATGGACAAGTTAAAAGTTTACGAAATATTAACGGAGAAGATAATATTTAAAGGAAAATTTAACAGATACTCATATAATTAAGGATAAATTAGGAAATCTCAAGGAAAAATATAAATCTAAACAATCTAAACCATCCATTTGATTTAATAATTTTACCGTCATTTTTTCTACCCATTGAGGCCTAACTTTTTTGTGCTCTTATTAGTATACTAGTTTTTCACGCGCATTGCGCCAATGAGATAATGCCCAATGTTTATTAGTAAATAACTATTTCAAAGTATATCCAATGCAAGATTATATAGGAGATGTTCATGCATATGTAATTGATTATTGAATTTGTTTATTTAAATCGGTAATTCAAAGTTTATGAATGCAATATACTATATGAGAGATTGATTATAATTGTCACTAAAATAAATATTTGCAATTTTGTAAAAACGCTAATCTAAATATTTAGTTTAAAAATGATAGTATAAATAAATACTACTTTTTCGTTTGAATTTCTTTAAGCCTTTTTAATTCTCTTTCGGGTAGCATTGTCATTGTCTTTATCTTAAGTACTTGTTTTTTTTTTTAAATTTATTTATTGGTATTTGGTAATGTGTCATGTGCAATTGAGTTATTGTAGTAGTATTGATATCTACTATTTTGTACAATAATTCACCCCTTATTTTAGTTGTTTTTGTTGCATATTGTCTTTATCCTAATGAAATTGAGATTTGTTTGTGTGCTATATTGTCCTAATATTTGATTTATCCACAAGGAGCAGCAAAAAGAAACAAGAAGCAAATTTGGAAGGCGCCTCACGGCCATGCACACGGTCGTGAGGACGCCCGTGACCCTCCACGTGCATTCCAGTTTCGCGACCCCCTCACGACCATGCACACGACCGTGACCTTTACTGCAACCCAGTATTTAATCTGCATTTTTTTAATGGTTTTTGGGGTATTCCGAGCCCTAGTTTAGTTTAGCTTATTTTCCATTCTCTCTATAGTTTTCCTTAGCATAGCTTAGCCTAGATTTACATACTTGAACTTACTTTCAAGCTTAGAATCATGGATTTGAGTTGGATTTACTCTTTAATGGTTAGTAAAGTTCTCTTTCTCCTTATTGCTTCTATTCTCAGATTTGTTGCTATGTCTTTGGTCTTTCATTTTTGTTTTGCTTTAGTTATCTTAATGATGCGTGAGTAGTTCGCTTATAGCATGGGTTTGGATTAGGGTCCTATTGCTGTTCTTGATGCTCGATTTGTGATTATTGCATGAAGGGGATTGAATTGTTTACCTAGGGTTTATGTTGAATTGGGAATTGAACTCTTCTTGTTACTGATTGATGACCAGCAATTGTTAGCTTGTTTTGGAGAGGATTTAATCACAACGAAAGTTGGGTGAAAGACTCAAGCCTTACCAATTTCAACCCAATTTTTTCTACTATGAGAATATGGGCAATTTGGCGGCTTACAATGCTTTTGTGTTTAAGGTTATAATTGATGCATCACGAAAGTGGGGCAATCCTAGTCTAATTGCGAAAGTAGCTGAACTGAATTCTAGTTTATTGATTACGAAAGTAGCTGAACTGAATTCTTGAGTGCATTGCCAATAAATCCCTTGGTTAATTGTTTCTCCATAATTTTTAGATTGTTAGAGCATCAAGATTGCAATACCCCTAATATAACCCATTCTTTTATCATATAGGTTATTCCTCATTTAATTTGCATATTTTATTTAAATTCCTAAATCATAATTACTTGGATTCTAGTGAATTCCAATACTTTAGTGCCTAGAATTTTACATATCATACAACTATACAAGTACGTGCCATAGTCCCAATCCTCAGCGGAACGACATTTACACCCTATTTTTACTATCACCGTTTTACTCATCAAGTATAGAGGGCTGCGTCATTCAATGAGATTATGATGTAGGAAGTTGTGAATTTGTCTCGTTGTGTTTGCATATATGACCGAGATCTTAGTTGTACTATAACATCTTGATCTTGCAATCGCCTATTGATATTTGACAATGGTAGTTTTCACCCCTACATGTTTCATGTGCTGTGAGATGTGTGTTGTACATTCTCATGTGAAAGTATTGAACAAAATATTAATATTTATTATATTTGTAGAAGGTTAATGAGTAATACATTTTGTTATGGTTTCATAACTTGTTTATTTCATAGTAACAACAATACCTTTGCAGGTAGTCCGAATACTGATGCTGCAATATGTCCAGTTCCATCAACAGTTTCTACATTCATTTTGCACCTGTTTATTTTGAAGTTCATATTTTTGGAATTAGTATGAATGAGTGTAGTACTTGATTTTGTGTGTGAATGTATGTGTGTGTGTGTGTGTCTGTGTGTGTGTGTGTTTTTTTTTTTTGTAAACTTTATTTGTTGATTTGATACTAATCTTAGAGTACCCACTGCTATCTTTTCATCACAATGCATGCAGTTAAATAATTTGTCTCTTTGTGCATAAACATTTTTAAACAGTGGCTAGTTACATCCTATATACCAATTATTTTTGTTGTCAAGATCGATGCTGATTTTGTCTTTAATCCAAAGAGGTTGGTTGTAGAAAATGAAATGAATTGTAAATTTATATTAGTTCTAATATATTTAAAGAATGCACAGTAAGTATTTTACATACAAGATTAATGAATGCTGCAACGGTAGCTATTTTTCAAATTTCTTCTTTTTCTGAATTTGAAAGATTGATTTCAACAATGTTGTAGTCTCAACATTTTTTTAATGCATCAAGTGTGTCACAATGTTCTATTGTCCTAGATTGACGTTTTTAATAATAGGTTTTAATTTAATCAATTTATTGGGTTATTTGAATGTATTTCTTTGTTAACAAATCCTCCAATAAGTAGTTAATATGATTGGATTCAAACTGTTTTTTTTTAAAAAAAAAAATTTTCATGTTATTAACATAATACTTGGTAAATAAATATATAACATTATTTTTTAGTATAACTTTGATATTTAATTACAAGATTGTGTAAAAAGAAAACAATGAACAATGTAGTGAATATAATTAATTAATATATTTGAAGGTAAAGAATCTTTGCATTGTAGAAAATATACACAATATAACTAATGAAATTATATATCTTTTTAAATTTTTTGATAATGAATTTTTTTTTTTGAATAAAGACATTGTAGACATCAAATTATAAATTAAAGAATGCATATGTATTTTTTTTTTTGTAACTACTAATTTATTTAATTTAATAAGAGTAATACAGTGGGGTACTTACTTTGAATAATATAATATAACATATTCGTAGTATATGTTCAACAGTTATGCCAACTTTGATTGTGGTAAGGTTCGAACCTAAGACCATACTTATAGAAATTAATGGGTAAGTTAAAAGTTAACGGAATATTAACAGAAAAGAGAATATTTAACGGAAAATTTAACGGATAATCATATAATTAAAGATAAATTAGAAAATCTCAAGGAAAAATATAAATCTAAACAATCTAAACCATCCATTTGACTCTTATTAGTATACTAGTTATGACACGCGCGTTGGTTAAACCAATGCCCAATGCGATTAAACCAACGCCCAATGCGTATTTTTAAATTAATGTTCTTAATTGGTTAAAGTAGTCATATAATAATGAGAGGGAAAAAATGCTAAATTAATAAAAATCAAAGAAATAGTATCGATGCTTATATATTTTAATAAAACATAACCAAATTGTAAATAGCTAAATTACAACTAAAATAAGTAGAAACAAATAAACCACTTACATGGGAGCAAATGGTGTGTCTTCATTGTTACTTGTTTGGACACCGGTCCGACTATTTAAAATCCATGTGTAATTGTATTTGTGATCAAGTACTTTATAGTTCGTCCAGACAGGTATGACAATGACATTTGAGATGATGTACCATTTGTTAGTTTGTAAAGTGATATCATACATTCCAATGTCATTATCAAACACTATTGATTGAACCCGGGTTCCTTGCATTTAGATATAACATTTACAATGATGTTGGTAGTGAATGAGAGCATCTTCATAATAATAATAATACCAATAATGATAAAAATAAAATAATAATAATAATAATAATAATAATAATAATAATAATAATAATAATAATAATAATGGGAGAAATTTTTTACTATTTACTTACAGTTTCATCCTCAAGGACGATGAGCATATACTTTATCTCAAGCGTTTCAATAGCGTTTTTTGGTTCGTTTTTCTTAATGACATGAACTGTATAACTCCAGCCCACAGTTTGTGTGTTAAT
>NC_044918.1:7533264-7572942 GCF_003576645.1 Ipomoea triloba
CAGGCGATATTCACTCTTTGTGCTTCAATAGAAGTAGTTATGAATAAATACTGCATTGTAACAGAGTCAGTAGCACTCGAAAAAAAATTAGAATATGTTTGTTTTCACTTTTCAGTACACAATAATACATTGTACTATTGAATTAAAGTTTATTTTAGATTTTTAGTATTATATTCGATTTATACTTTTCAGTTTTTAGTTTTTAATTTTAGTATTAAATTCATTTTTTTAATTATATATGTCAACAATGAACTCCATGCATACTGTTGAAAAAGAGCTAGCGATTGCACTAATGGTTGGAATTGAAGTACCGATTTTGATTTGGCTAATGATGAAGAAAATCAAACTAAGAAAAAGAATGGTTAGTCGGGCAAGATTTGAGGTATGAAATCACTTTACTAGAATTAGTAATAACATATGGGAACCGCTAGGAACAAGATGTAATTAGTTTTGATGATACAAAATATAATAGGAATAGCAATCCCCAAAGTTTAAATTATTTCTATGCAAATTCAATGTAAGTTCTAAGGTAACCCAAGAGCAAAGATAACACCGGAAAAATAAAATTCAAGTCCGGAACGTACCTAAGCTCAAAGTAATCTTATGAACACTTAGTATATTTTTGATGTAAGAAGTAGCTCGGAACGTCAATCAGAAGAGGCACGGAACATCAATCAGAAGGCACTGAACGTCAGTTGAAGAAGCTCGGAACGATATCTCAAGTAGAAGCTCGAAACTACAAAATCTTAGAAGCTCGCCGAAACGTAAGCCTGAGAAAGACATTAGAACGTAATATTGTAGTCTCTGCGTAACGTAAGTATGAAAACACTGCGAAGAAGAAGTAGAAACGCGAAATGTTAAATCAACATTTCGCGAGGCAAAGGAAGTCTTACCTTCCGATGATGAGAATCAATGACCAGAAAGTGGAATACACGTCAGATTCTCATCATAATGGTCAAGGCATAGGCAAGAATATGCTTAATGCCTAAAATCATGGGATTATGAAAAATATAAAAAGAGCATTAATGAAGAAGTATGGTGGTAAACATGCTCAGATATCTATTTTTTACTACAAGACAAAGTGGCACAAGCTACTAGTCCACTCTCCCATAAAATATGCTGAAATGTTGAAGACCCATGATCAGCATGGGATTAAGGATTAAAGAAATAATTCTTTCTCCAACAGAATTATTTCTTTTTCTCTTAAATATGCATGACGATCAGAAGAGAAAGCAACGAATGCAAATAAGAAGTGTGAATATCTGAAAACTATCAAGTGATAAAAAAGAGAGAAAAAAAAGCTCCAAATATATACATCTAGAAAGACAAGGCTCAAGTTACTTCGAAATATCCAGATAGAAGCCTTAGTCAGATTGGAGATAGTGTTTCAACTTGTTCAACCCAATCAACACCTCTACTTTGGAGAAAGTAGAAAGGGGCGGAGTAACATGAGGCGGTCTTATGAAAAACCTGAGGCTTGAGGCTAGCTTGATCAAAGCTCAAGTGCTCCATATTGTACTAAAGAGAAGTTAGTTCAATCCTCAGGAGTTTTTAGGAAAAGAGTGGAAGTAGGCACAATCGGCCGAACTACTTAAAAATATCTCTCTCGCTCTGTACGTTTTGAATTTACTTATCACGCTTTATTTTCCCATCTCAACCTAACATTTCGTAAGATCAAACTCGTGCTTAATATTAAAAAGAGGATAATATTTCCGATGCGTAACAAACTTATTTACTTCACGCAAATTCTAAGCTTAAACTTCCTAAGCTTGGAGTGTGCGAAAGGTAAATAAAATTTTTAAAAAGTATACAATCTATTCACACTCCCCCCCCCTCTAGAACTATACCCCATCCCCTTGGGACCAACAGGAGCGAAAAGCTGGATGCAACTATTGAATGAAAGAACTTTTTGTTGATTCGAAATTGAATGACACTAGTTCACTAAAAACTCATGTTAGAACTTGTCCAAAGATGCCATGTACTAGTAGTGACCATAACCAAACTGAATTGCTTGTCCCTTCAAGTGAAGGGGAGGGATAACTAGGTTGTGCGAAGTATAGTGCCGAGGAACTTATAAAGAGCATTGCCGAAACAATTATAAATCATGAAATACCCTTCAAGTTTGACATTTGTTTGACACTTGTTTGGTTAGGGTCCAAACTTTCAAGAGATGTATAGAATTGGTGTTTCACCTATGAGAATAGAGATTCACCATGACCAATCCTTTCCACATTTCTAACTTGCCCTTGAGAAAGGGAAGTTGGAAGGGATTATGCACACAAGGTGCTTGATTAAATACCTCACCTAGTCTAATTTTTATGAGAATGAGATTAGAACTTTGGTGGTAGCTAATGTCCACGAGAGTGGCATTGGCATTAACGTGATTCCCTCACTTCATTGTTGAACATTGTTTAGCCTAGAACCTTAGAGCATTAAAGAAGCATTTGTACATGGTTATTTGATTTAAATCCTATTCTTTATCATTGTTTATTACTCAAATCAATTACTTGTCTTGTCTTGTCTTTATCTCATGCAATAAAATACATAATTTTGGTTAGCTTTCAAACACTTGATGAACTCGTGTTTAATATCTTGCTACTCGCATCCTTCTAGGTCATTCCCAGAGGATGACACTCACTAATTCAAACACTAAAACTACAACTTTCAGTGCCATTAATGAGGATTGGGAAGATGAACTACATAGTCCAAATAATCTTCTAAACCTTGAAACTGACTTTCAAAAGTATTTGGTTGAAATTGGATGTGGGGAGTAGAAAATTGAATTAGATAAATACATCAATGAAGAGCTTGATACTCAGACTGGTGGTGGTGAAATTGATGTTCTTCGATGGTAGAAAGAAAATGCTCATAGATTTCCCATTCTTTCATACATGACTTGTGATATGTTGACAATTCCTGTATCCACTATCGCATCCGAATTTGCATTTAGCACAGGTGGATGTGTGCTCGATACTTATAAGAGTTCATTAACTCTTAAAATTGTTCAAGCTCTTGTGTGCACTCAAGGTTGGTAACAAGAAGAAAACCCATTTCAATGACTGGTTTAGTTGAGCATGATGTTGGAGAGATGTATAAACTTGACATGGGTGTTTGATGAACAATTAAATTATCCTTGCAAGTGCACGAACCACTGTAATAATACTGTGCGAAAGCAAGGGTCGAACCCATAGGGAATTGATACTATACAATTTAAAGACTTGGAAATAATTGACTGGAATGCAATAAAATAAAGCCGAAACTAGAACGAGATAGCAAACAATTTAGTAAATAACAGGAAAAACAAAGCTCTAGGAACATGAATCAATTACCATTACTAATTCTGCATTTTAGTTTAACTTGCCAACCAAATTAAAGGTTTGTTCTAACTGCTATATGACTACTCCGTATGACGTCTAGAGCAAGTCACGTATTCTAACTATTCATGTACTTAAGATACTTATTTGAATAGTTAAAACCCATTAAACAAAGAAGAACTTACGGAATACCCGGGTTTAGGAACCAAATAAATAACTCAATAAGACAACCAAATTATTTATTTATTTATCATTCAGAGCACAGAATTAATAAGCATGATGTTTACTCTAAAAAGTTCCTCAAATTAGTTTAATTGTGTTAAAGTTGGTCACTCGTCAACACAACCAAACTAAACGAAAAAACTAAATAATAAATCTTAACCCAGTTAGCGAAACAAAACATAAATTAAAACAGGATTTTCATAATAAATTCATCATGTACCTAGAATGAAGAAAATTAACAATTCATTATAACTGACGATAAACGATCAATGAAATAAGTATTTTGACAAAAAGAATTATCCTCACCACCATCAAGCATTCAGGATGGTAATTAGCATCACAAACGATTAGGCTTAAAGCATTGCAACACAATTCACAGACTTGGAATTAAGAAATTTCCAATCACAAGTACAAAGACACTATTAGAGGCAAAAGTCTAAGTCAGCCTTGATGTTGAGTTAGTTAGAGGAAGTTAGTATATCTGTTGTTTCCCGCCTCTTAGCTTTAGTTAAATACTCTATAAAGAAGCTAAGTGGTAGTTGTTGAAAACTGATCAATGAAACAGTAGTTCATTCTCTTCACTCGTTCATTTCTTAATCATGTTATGGTATCAGAGCCTTGAGGATCATGCATGGCTTGGACAGGAAACACAAGCAGAATCAGACCTCAAGCGTTTCATCCAGAAACCACAGCAGTTGCACCAACGGTCTCTACGGCAGCTCCGACGACTAATGTAAACGTCGTTTTCGATCCAAATGACTCAGCAAGTCCCTTTTTCTTGCATCCGAACGAGAATCCTTCTCTCGTTCTCGTCTCTGCAGTCCTAGATAGACGAAATTACCACCATTGGGCTAGAGCAAGGGGGATGGCCCTTCTTTCAAAGAACAAACTAGGGTTTGTAGATGGAACCGTGGCAATGCCGGATGTCAATGATGTTAAATTTCCGTACTAGAAAAGGTGTAACAACATGGTCTCGACCTGGATAATGAGATCCCTCTCATCTGAGATTGCTCAAACGGTTCTCTGGGTGGGAACTATGGAAAGAATCTGGAAGACTCTGAAGTCGCGATTCAGTGAGGCTGATATCTTTCACGTCTCAGATCTGCACGCTGAAATCCATCGGATTCGACAGGGAGATCTTAGTACAAGAACGTATTTCGCAAAACTGAAACTCTTATGGGATGAATTACAGGTCATAAGGCCTTCGCCTACTTGCAACTGTCTACAAAGATGCGATTGCAGATTATTGGATAAATTGC
Organism: Ipomoea triloba; assembly: GCF_003576645.1. Lineage (NCBI taxonomy): Eukaryota > Viridiplantae > Streptophyta > Magnoliopsida > Solanales > Convolvulaceae > Ipomoea > Ipomoea triloba. The sequence goes on from NC_044918.1 coordinate 7,538,060, forward strand.
ATATGCAACTTGACAGTGATAACCTCTTTGTTTGCTTGAGAGGACTTAGTGATAGCTATGCCTCTATGCAATCACAGATCATGACCAATTTTCATGTCCAAGGATTCTTACTTCATTTTAGTGCATAAAGAAGACCCAAGGTTCTCCCTACTTGCTCAAGGAAAGGAAAATTAACGAGAAAATAAGAATGGACTTGATGAAAGAGTATGCTTGACTTTTGAGTTCATGGAAGAACAATGCTTAAGTTTTAAGGTGGTGAACTTGTGCATAAAAGAATTTGTTGATGACCACCATTTGAGGCACTATCTTGAAGAAAAATTTGCTAGGAAGGATGGGATGTTCTTTGTTTAATTCAATGATGGTTGATCTTGAGAGGTTGAGTCGAGCTAGTGACATTAAACATAGCGCTTCATGGGAGGCACCCCATGTTATCATTTACTTTCTTGCATTTTATTTTATTGCATTTACTTAATTTGTTTTAGTTAGATTTTAGATTTTAGTCTTTATTTGGTTTTCAATAGGTTTGACTAGGGAATACTTGAGTGAGAAATGATTTATTTTGCTTTGAAAAGTGTGGGGTATGGTTGGAAATTGTGTGTTTATGTTGAGGGAAGGTGTTGGAGTGCTTTGGGGATGTTTTGGATTGATCTACAGGTGAAAACAGGCATTTGGCGCGGAATACGGACTTTTTGCAGAACAGAGTGCCGCCCTCACGGCCATGAAGGTGGTCGTGACAATTTTGATGATTTACAGTGCGAAAAACACTTTCCAGGCCTCGGGGTCACGGCCACCCTCACGACCATGACCCCGCCCGTGACCCCTATCACAAAAAAAAAAAACAAAAAACAAAAAACAAAAAAAAACTTGTTTTCTTCCATTTTTTCCCCACTTCCTTGTGTGCACCATTGTTGTCTTCCTTAGGTTCTAAAGTTTTTTCTTCCATTTTTCTTCATTGCATCAAGACTTCAAGGTTCAGTTTCCTAACTCTTTTAATTTCTCTCTCTATTAGTGTTGAATTTGTGCTTCATTATTGATTTTATTCTTTGAATGCTCTCTATTGTGCTTAATTGTTTGTCCATCGAGGACGATATCCAAGTTTAAGTGTGTGGGGGGGGGGGTGCTATTTCTGGTTGAAAATAAAACTTTTGGTGAACTTTGCTTGGAGGACTCAATAATGCACAGCTTAGGATAGTTTATTTTCCTTGTGATGTGGCTGTGACCACTTTCCTTTCTGTTGGTTGGTGGCTTGTTTTGGTGGTACATGTGCAGCCTAGGTTGTCATGGATTATTCAAGGTTGAGCTTTTGTTTAATTCAGTCTCCTATCAATAGTTGGGTTAACCTTTAACTTAATTTCTTGATCCTGTGTGTTATGCATTGCTAGTGAAGGTTTATGTGGAATTTCGGTGATACTTGTTTTGTCATAACTTGTCTCAGTGCTCTCATAGTGAAGTCTAGAATTTGCATGCTTTGAAGTGATTTAGGCCATTGTTGTTAGTCTAAGCCTTTAAACCTACCCTTTATTATAATTGTTTTCCCTAGTTCCCTTTAAGCCTTGTTTTTGTTTAATAAGTGCAAGGCACTTAATCCCATTCTTTGTCATTGTTTTTCTTGTTCAACTCTATCATTTAACCCTTAGCCTTTAACCATATATTTCCATCCACCCTTAGAGAGAATGTAGTATTTGTTCTTTAATTTAGAGGAGATTTCTTTTTGGAGCTTATTTCTGTCATCTTTGTTCTAGTGTGGGGGTGTGGTGAAAGGAATTGATTGATTGGTTTGAATTGAAGGAAAGAAAATTGCTTGTTAGAAAAAAAAAAGATTGATGAAAAGGAAAAAAAAATTGTTGTATGAGAAAAGTGTGAAAAAAGAAGTTTGAAGGGAAGAAAAGGTTTGTGAAAAGAAGAAAAAGATGAATAAAAGTGCAAGTCATGTTGCTAGAATAGTTGTGTCCAACCCCCACTAGTTTAGAATACTCTTATGTTTTCAATTGTGTTTTGCTCCACTGTTCATACTTACAGTATCTCCTCTAGATTTAGTTGTGAATAGGTGTGAAATTCTCTCCTTTGTTCATTTTTTCATACCCCTTCTTTGTTTAGCCACTCACCCTTAGCCCCATTACAAGCCAAATAAAGACCTATTTGATCTTAGCATGCAGTTTTAGAGTTGATCTATGGGAATATGAAGGGCAAGTCTATGTGATCTCATCTTAAGCCAAGTTCTGCATAATCTCAACTGAGTACATGTGCATACATGGTCCTAATCTACCTTAATTCTGGTGCCCAGTTATTGGCCTGAGAGGGGAACTCACTTGTGATTCTGAGATGATTCTTGAAGCAGGTTATGTTGCATGAGTTGGTTGGTGGTATGTTTGGTTGTGCAGGGAGGAAGTGTAACAGTTGCATTGCTTGGAAGGTGGATTGTCCTTAGTAATTGCTTGAGGACTAGCAAAAGTTCTAGTGTGAGAGAGTTGATATCTACTATTTTGTACAATAATTCACTCCTTATTTTAGTTGTTTTGATGCTTATTTTCCTTATCCTAGTGAAATTGAGAATTGTTTGTGTGTTATATTGTCCCAAAGGTTGAATTATCCACAAGGAGCAGCAAAGGAAGAATTTTGGAACATTTTGGACAAGTTTTGGAAGAAAATGAATTGTTTGTGTGTTATATTGTCCCAACTCCCAAGGGTTGAATGTTCCTTAGGTAATTTTCTTTTCTTCCAAAACTTGTCCAAAATGTTCCAAAATTCTTCCTTTGCTGCTCCTTGTAGATAATTCAACCCTTGGGACAATATAACACACAAACAATTATCAATTTCACTAGGATAAAGAAAATAAGCATCAAAACAACTAAAATAATGGGTGAATTATAGTACAAAATAGTAGATATCAGACGACCTTCTTGATCCAGTCACTCTATTGGGCCGATCCTTGTGGCCCAGACCTAGTGTATATTATCCATCAACTGGTTTTTTGTTCCAATCATTATTGTATGGACCATGGTCCACACAGCTGTGTGGACCAAAAATAAAAAGTACATTATTTTTGTACTGAAGGTACATTATTTTTGTATTGTAGGTACATTATTTTTGTACTGAAGGTACATTATTTGATATATACTATCAAATAATGTACCTTCAGTACAAAAATATAATGTACTTTTTATTTTTGGTCCACACAGCTGTGTGGACCATGGTCCATGTAATAATTTGCCTTTTTGTTCCATGTGGTCACTATGCTAACTAAAACTTAGGTATCATAAATCTTATGCGTGAAAGCATCTTGTTGAATGAGGTTAATTCAATTAAATTTTTATTGAGTTTCATTTGGTTGCAACTCTATAAGAAAGGGGATCGGAGCTTTCATTAACCAATACAAAGCTCCTTGGTGCGTTAACTCTGAAATGTTTGTATTCGATCTTGTTACTTTATCAATCGTAGTAATCGCTGAACAGAAGGAAGTTGTCCTAAAACTTGTCACTTGTAATCTATATAGATGCAGTTATAACTGTGTTGTCGCTTTCATTTCTCCATAACCAGAGTTTGGTCCATGATCTCTGGTCAATTGTCTTAATTTTAGGTTACACAGATTATTGTTTTCTATGCTGTCATAATGGATCAGTGGAAATTGTGGGTAATCCGTAGTATTCAATCCTTTCTTGTCTCTGAATTATTAGTTACGGATGTAGAAACCAACTCCATGGAAAATTCTGGTTGGGTACGGTAGTGGTCTCGTTTTGCACGTGGATTAGGACACAGATAATAGCTACTCCTTTCTTCTGTCTCTATTTATGTGTTTTATCTTCTTCTTCTTTTTTTGTTGAGAAATTATGTGTCTTATCTTGCCTCATATGTAGATACTAAAATTAATTTTTGAAACTTAAAATTAGGTATTATGAATATTATTGTAACTTGATGAATGAGACTAATCTAACTCAGTCTTTATTGAGTCCCAATTGGTGGCAGTTCTCTAAGGGGGTGTTTGGTTCACGGAATGTTAGATTACCTTAGGAGATATTATATTCATGTGTTTGGTTTAAAACTGAAGTATGCAAATAAAACAACGGAAAAAAGATAAATTGATTAAAATATCAAAAGCTCAATATTAGTAATAAGATAAGAGAATGTGAGATTACATAAGAAATTGGAGGAGGAGGTAAATCGAATATTTTAAAAGCTTGTAAGTTCTTCAAAGTACTTGTATACTAATACTTGCAACAAGGGAAATATATTACATTTTAGAGAATTTTAGCCCCCACCCATATGCATAATTTTATCCCAAATTTCAGGTTAAAGTGGGCAAGTGATTAATTGGTCATACATATTAACCTTAAACAAAAGAATCTTATTACCCTATTTCAAATATCTAAAATCTTAAACAAAAGGCTGATAAAGGCAGTTAGAGTTAGAAATGTCAAAAGCCTATACTTGATCTCATGTCCGGGAATCAATTCTAATCACAAATAAATTAAAGTGTTTAGTTTGCCTTGTTTAGAGGGTTGCAATATAGGTTATTGTTGTGTTGTATTGACTATTGAAACTTTCTAGAAAGTAATCAATTAATATGTATTTATAAATTATATTAAGATAATACATATAGGCTATGTTTGGCAAACCTAGCTAAAAAGGTAGCTAAAAGCTGAAAAGTAGCTTAAAATTGAAAAGCTATAAACTCGAAGCTGAAATCTGAAGAGCTGTTATGCTTAAAAGTGTTTGGTAAAATTAGCTTTTTGATAAGGTATATAAAAAAAAAATATTTATAATTCATAAGATTAGTTCATACAAAAATTAATGTTCAAATATAAACATTAAACTGAAATTACAACCATAAACATAATGAAAAGAAAATGTCAAAAGGGTTTTAATTGAGAGGTGTAAAGGATGTCATTTATTTAAAATAATAATGATAATGATGGAAAAAAAGTTAAAAAGATACTAGCTTATTTTAAAAAGCTACCCCAAGTAGCGTTTCAAAATAAACTATTATTTTAAGCTACTAGCTTATTTTGAGAACATTACCAAACAGAGCTTATAGCTTATTAGTAGCTTAAAATAAGCTATAAGCTCCTAAATAAGCTCTGCCAAACAGAGCCATATTGTAATCTATACTCGTCCTTTTAATTCATTTATTTTTACATTAACCTAATATTCACATTTTGTGATGAACGACTAATAATCCAATTATATCTCGATTGGACTCTATTTGAAGTAACTCTTTCAACGATGTTATTGTATATACTGTTTAAGCAATTCTAACTCCTTTCCCTTGAGCCAACACTTTTTGATATATTAAAAATAAACAAATTAAAACAAACGAATCTATCTAATTTCAAAAGTCTAAATTTCTAATCAAAGGAATTATTGCTCTAATCCTACAATTTATTTAGGGTTGAAAATATTAAAAATTTTCAGAAGAAATATTATATTTTTATCATGACTCGATACGTCTCAGATATAAAAATTTGTGAGACGGTCTTACACTGATTATAAAAAATAAATTTCAGGGGTTAGATTGATTGTTGAATATTCAACTTTAAGAATAGATTTTCCCCAACCTAGGCAGCGGTGGTAGCAGTCAGGGTTGGTTGTTTTTGTGGATATTATTTATCTATTAAGGCTACTAATGCAGCTTAAATTCTTCTCCAGTGTCCATGATCTGTTTGGTCAAATTAAGGCAAAGTTAGATATTCCTTCGTATATATAATATTGGGTGGTGAATACTTTACATTTCTGATTTGTTGAAAAGCAACCCACATCTGACCACGCCTAAACAATACTGTTACCTTGCTAATATTCCATTTTAGATTAAACTATATATCATTGATCCATGAAACCGTCGTACGTAAACGCCGGCCATTACAATCACTAGGCCGGAGAATTGCACCACACCTACTGGTTCCTACTCTCTGAATCACGTGTTCAGTCCTATACCAAACCATGGAGCGGGCAGCAGCCCATTTTAGTCCATATATATGATATGCATGTGTTTACATTTTTAATTTACGGGAAATCCTTCGATCGCTACTTTAAGATGCTCTTGACTTGAACCAAAAAGTTTAATTGATAACTTCCACGTGGAGTACAGTCGAATTTAGAAACTCATACTTACAAAGTGTTTTTTAGTCCATATGTATAATCATGTATGCGTTTACTTTTAATTTATGAAAAATTATGCCGTCACTATGTTAAGATGTGCTCTTGACTCAAATAAAACAGTTCAATTGACAGATTTCACGATTAGTTGAACTTAGAACCTTATATATAGTTACAATGTCTATTGTCTAATTAATTTGACGGCCCATCATTCTCAATTGCCTAACAAAATTTGCCTTGTTATAAAGAGATAAATTAGTTTAAGTTGCTCATAGCTGACTACTCAAATCAATAATGTTAATAAATAGCTTTACAGTGAGTCAAATTTAAAACATTATAATTACTAAATTAACTGTCCAACTAACTTAACTGTGCAGCTGACGAGGTTTATGTTTGAAATCCGAATCTTTTGGCCTAATAAAGGTGGAAGACGGTGGAGCAAGTCAAAATGTGCTGGAGCATGGATGGTTCATCATATCACTGTAAAAACCATAGGAAGGCGAGACATTGAACTAGGCCAACGTAAATGGTTGAATGATGTCCTTTCAGAGTGGGTTCAATGTTTTTGCAGTATAGGTTTCAGAACAGAAATACAATCTCTTGATTTGCTTTTTTCAAAGATACCCCCGCTCCTCACGTGCGTTGTCCGACCTTCTAGAACTCGTCGTTTTCCACCTTTTTCTTCTTGGAAAATTTTTGTTTCTGACAATTAATTGAAGAAATTAGAGGCACTTACCAGGGTTGAAACATATATATGGACAGCTAGCTCACAAATCACAATATACATATAATCCGGGCAGAAAAGAACAATTCCACCACGCCAATCCATGTCGCAATAAGAACGACCATTCTAGCCTGCTTCCATCTTTAATCTTTTGATCAAATAGGGAAATCAAAATGAAATTTTAAAGGGATTAGGGTTATTGCTTTTGTTTTCCTAAGATTTAGTAATGCCCATTATAAAAAATGAAAGGACACAAAATTTATGTGATTTAGCTGTGTCTAGACTTATGAGAGCGAATCAATTCTTTAATTATACATCCTTGATTACAAATATCATATTTATATGTAACCCTAACTTAATTCACTCAGTTATGCTAGTGCTTGTCAACTTTTAGAGTAATATTTGAGACATACATAATATAAATGATGAAATGCTAGAAATAAATATATTGGTGCAATTTTAGGGTTGGAGAGTTGGAGTTGCCGGAATTGAATTAGCTGGGTACCAATAAATTGAACATTACTGCGCAATCCGAGGTTGTCATGCATAGACATATATTATGAATACATGTGTAGAGACAAGTTGTCTATAGTGTATGATTAGTGTTGTTCTGGATATGCATGTATATGACTTATATTTAGGGTGTGTTTGGTTCGCACATGCGAATCGGAATCGGTATGAGCATCAAATACTTGCTAAGAGTAATGGATTTTGGTGAAAGTATTTTGCATGTTTGGTAGTAGGGTGGAATGTGAATGATTATTAATAGTTGGGAAAGAAAGGATGAAGGGAAATGAAACCCTTATTTAATAAGGGTATGAATTTTTTAATTAATGAGATATTTCAAACCCATGATAGTATTCTAAAAACTTGTCAACCGAACAATAACTTAACAATCACTTTGATACCTATACCTTATATCAAAACCCGTCAACCAAACACACCCTTAGTGTTATATATATGTTCGTGTATATATCAAACAAAAAATATGTCATTTTGGGAGAAGGGATTATATATATATAGGGATATTACATCAACATATATCTGTTTAATCTCAAGAGGGGATTATGAGACAAGACTAACTTGCTTAATTAGACACATTAATAGAAAAACTAATTTTTGGCAAACCTAATAGCAACACATCACGATCACTCTTATCTTGAATCCTAATTTACAAATTTTTAAAAATTTCTGAAGGGCATAGGGCAAATGTAAGACGTAACTTGATATGAAAATGCAGGTTACACAATTTTATGTCCTTATATATTTAATGTCTAACTTTTTTATATTGCACGCAAAGAAAAAGTTAAATTCATGGAAGAATCAAAGAGATAGAGCCATAGACGCTATAATATATTCTTTCGTTCAAATTACAACAAGACAAGCGACGACCCAAAAAGATGCAAAAAAAAAAGAAAATTAAATTCTACTAAATATGTGAGTGTTATAATAGTGAAATAACGAAAGAAACCCACAGTTACTATATAAAATAAATTTTACCTTTGACTCAACCGACAAAGAACTACAAGAAAGTAAATTAATTTAAATTGTTCATAAATGAACATCTCAAATTAAAATAAAATTTCAAAACATCTAATCTTATGATTACTTAGTTAATAGCTTGATCAATTTATCTAAAATGCACGCATGCAAAAAATATGGTCAAAAGTCAATTTTGTGGTAGTCAACAACGAACCGGAACAGATAAATGTATAAAAATAATTTGGGGGGGCAAGGAATGGTCGTGCTACACATGAAGGAAGACGACTTTGGTAGCTGTGCACAGTACTGAGAAATCCTGTCCGTCCGATCAGGCCGAGGTTGTCCAGTTTGATTATTCAATGATGAGCAGTAGTAATAAACGAATTAAACATTATATTATTACACTAATTCTATGCTCGTTGGCAACTCTTTTAAATCCACCTTGTCACTGTATCACAACATCAGTATATAGCATCCAACTTTTCCTTATTAGGCCCTAATTAATTTAATTTAGAGTAAATTACCGAAATGATCCCCCGACTATTGCGAAATTATCAATTTGGTCCTCGACATATTTTCGTGCATAAATAAGTCCTTGACTATGAAAACATTCACCATTTTGGTCCTCCGTTTGGGCAGTCGTTAGTAGGCCGTGTAATTGGAGGGTATTCACGTCATTTCGCACCAAAACTGGGCAGCCCGGACTGCCCGCGTAAAACGTGAAAAGCCCCAACGGTGAAAAGCCCCAAATCATTTACCCTAAACTTTAAACTGGTCGCATTCTCCTATGGTGAAACAATCGGCGAAGCTTGTGTAAACAATCGGCGATAGGCACACCGGCAACTGGTTCGATAAACAAGCTTGTGTTGAAGTGCCGATTCACAGTGCAATGCAAGCTCCGGGTTCCAGTTCGTCGATAGGCACACCGGCAACTGGTAAGTTTGGAATTAAATTATATTGTTGGTTGTAGAAATTTGTTACGGTTCACAGTCTGGTGTGTTTGGTTGTAGAAATTTGTTACGGTTTTGTATGCATAGGGACCATTGTTGTTGTTGTGGTGACATTATTGGGTAATGGGTAGAGGGATAAAGGTGATTTTACAAGGGGGATGTGTGGCAGCAGTTTGAAGTGCAATAACTTTATTATCTATGTGCATTTCTAGGAATCTAGTGAGTTATACTGGAAAAATGTGTCATGTAGCAGTAGCGTTTGTGTTGTTGAATTGCAGTACCTTTACTGGAATGGGGACCACCATTTACTGGAAATTTGTGTATGCATTTCTGTTGTTTGAATATAGTTGTAATGGGGTCCATGTTGTCTTTTAATTCAGTAGCTTTAAGCACATGGGGACCATGAACATCTATTGCAGTAGGTTTATTTAATTTTAGTGTGATGTTACTCTATATATTGTTTACAGTAGGTTTTAATTTTAAAGTGAGTAAATTTGTGGTGTTACTACTTACTTGTTGCATTCTAAATAGCAGGTGGTAAAGATAATAATACTTTCAAAGTGAAATTAAGGCATGGTGGTAGGATAGAGATGGGTAACCCACCTAAATATGTGGGAGGCAGTGTTAGGTGGTTTTCTGACTTGGACTATGACGAATGGGGATTAATAACTTTATGGGAAAGAGTTGAACAGTCGGGATATAAGAGAGAGGGATGTAGGTGCTTTGCTAAGACTGATAGTGAATTGATTGAGTTAATATTGGATTTAGAGGCTTGGAACTTGGTGAACCATATTGTAAGGCCTACGGTTTTGGAGATTTGGGTTATTGTAGGAGTTCTTGGAGAGGATGAGAGAGGTGAAGTTGAGGTAGAAGCTTTTCAGACTGATGAAGGAGTGGTTGGAGAAGTTGAGAGTACAGATGAAGAGTATGACAGTGGAGATTATTTAGAAGATGAGCTTGACAAGCTTAAAGATAGTGATTATGAGATTGATGATTCTAAGTTTTTGAAGTTTATATATCCAGAAGTGGAGTATGCTGGTGAGGGGAATGTTGCAATTCCAGAAACTGAAGTTGCAGAACAGGTTCCTACAAATCCTCCCCCTCCTGATCTGCCATCTCCTTTGTGGCTTGGTAGATCTTTTTTAAGTAAAGAAGATTTCAAAACTGCAGTGAAAACATATGCTATACAGTATGGAAAAGAGCTGAAATTTAAAAAGAATGATAAGGTAAGATGTGTAGCTGTATGTACCCAAGGAGCTTGTCAGTGGCATGTTACATGTAGAAAAGAGCATGATGAAGGCTTTTGGAGGGTCACTGTTCTGAATGATGCTCATAGTAACTGTCCATGGGTTGATGACAATAAGTTTATAACTTCATCATTTGTTGCAAAGAGATAGAAGACACAAATTGCAGGAAACAGTAACTGGAAGATGAAGGAATTTAGAGAGACTGTTTGTACTGGTGAACACCATTCCTTAACTAAAAGGCAAGCATACAAGGCAATGGACTTTGCTAGGCAATAAATCAAGGGTGAGCTTGAAGACAATTTCAACAAAATTTGGAGTTACCGTTTAGAGATCCAAAAAACAAATCCGATGACAACTTGTGAGATTAAGTTATCTGACTTACTGTCTGATGGTAGGAAGAGGTTCCTTAGGATTTACATATGCTGGGAGGCTTGTAAAGTTGATTTCAAGTATTGTAGAAATTTGATTGGAGTAGATGGGTGTCACATTAAGGATAAAGCTGGAGGGATGATGCTCACTGCTATTGGTATTGATGGGAATGAAAGTATATTCCCTATTACATATGCCATAGTGGAAGGGGAGAACAAAGAATCTTGGAGCTGGTTTTTGGGATTCTTAGCAACAGACCTTCAGATTGACTATGGGTTTCAACATCTGTATACCTTCATGTCTGACAAGCAGAAAGGTCTTATCCCTGCATTTGAGGAAAAACTACCTTTGGTTAGTCATCGGTTTTGTGTACGACATTTGCATGGCAATATGAAGGTGGCTGGGTTTGGAGGTTTGCCAATCAGAAATGCACTATGGAAGGCTGCTAGAGCCACAACTGTAAGTACATTTACAACATATCTAAGGGAGTTAAAGTCACTAGATGTGGGGGCATTTGAATGGTTAAGTGATAAACATCCAACTGCCAAATGTGACATGCTTGTGAATAACATATGTGAAAGCTTTAATGCTATGATATTAGATGCAAGAGGTAGCCCCCTAATACACTGCCTTGAGATAGTGAGGAAGCAAGTGATGCTCAGGCTATTTGAATGTAGAAAGCAGGCAAGCAATTGGTCAGGCAGAATATGTCCAGCAATATGCAAGAAAATTGCTATGTTTGAGAAAGCAGCAGGAGGGTATTGGGCATACCAAAGCACTGAAGTATTGTTTGAAGTGAAGGGAGCTACTAAACAACATCAAGTTGACATTGGAATTAGGACATGTTCATTTAGGAAGTGGCAACTCACTGGCATACCCTGCAGGCATGTAATTTGTGCTCTTTGGGTCAAGTTTGGAAAGGCACCATTGCATGACTTTGTTGATGATTGCTACAGTATTGAGAATTACAAGAAAGCTTACTCTGGTTGCATTCACCCTATGGCTGGGCCTCAAGAATGGCCATACACTGATAGAGAGCCCCCTCTTCCTCCTTTGTTTAGTAAAAAGGTAGGGAGGCCTAGAAAACTAAGGAAGAAATCTGCTGGTGAAATAACAAAAGATGGAATTCGGTTTTCAAGAAGCGATGTGACACTACATTGCTCAATCTGCAAGCAAATAGGGCATAATAGTAGGAGGTGCCCTAAGGTAAATAAGTTAATACTTTTATTCCAATCAAAGTTTGAATATTTGATGTTTTTAACTAAATAAATTAATACCATAACATGTAAGCAGAGAAGAGCAGCCCAAGGAGCCCAAGGTGATATTCCAGCAGCCCAGCCAGCCCAAGGTGATATTCCAGTAGCCCAGGATCCCATTCCAGCAGCCCATGAAGTCCATATTGACATTCCAGCAGCCCATGAACTCCAGAGTGACATTCCAGCAGCCCATGAACTCCAGAGTGACATTCCAGCAGCCCAGTCAGCCCAAGGTCCCATTCCAGCAGCCCATTTGCCAAGTCTGGAAGAAATCACACTAGTTGATTTTGAATCAGTTCCAGAAGAAGATACACAGGGTAAGTTTTGACTCCTATATTGTTTTTGATCAAATATTTTCAAACTAGTGGAAGACATGCTAATAATTGACTCCTATATTGTAGTTGATCCTTTATTAAGTGTAGGAGACAACATTTACCCAATTGTTGAAGATGTTAATTCTCAAATTAAAGGTAATTGATAAGCTTGTATGCCAAAATGACATTGTAGTACTGTATTGCGTTTATTTATACTCCTGCTGATTGCATAAATTGCCTTGTAGGACTCACAACTGATAACAATCAAGATGAGGGAATGAAAGCTACTTCCCATGGTGTGAGGATTTGTTATGGCCAACCTCCAAAAAGAAGAAAGACCACAGTTCATGGTAGCAAGGGTAAACAACTTGATGAAACTTCTACTGCACCCCATGCAAAGAAACAAAAGACATTGGGAATGACAAAATCAAGGATTGTTATTGGCCGGAAATACAAGACAAGATCAACTGTGATGTTTAAGTCCAAGCATGGTGGAAACAGAAATGCCCCTATTGATATAGAGTAGGATGTGTATGTATGAAAATGGGCTTATTTTTTGGATTATATATTTTGGCAGCTTTAGGGCACTATGTTCTTGAATGCAGTATGTTTTGGCTAGTTTTTGAATGGAACAATTGGGCATGTTTTTGGCACTATGTTGTTGTAATGGATTGTAGTGTTTTGGCCTATTAATGAATGAATATATTTTTAGCAGCTTGGCACATTCATACTTACATAACACTGTTTTTGGCACTATATTGATGTAATTGATTGTAGTGTTTTGGCCTATTAATGAATGAATATATCTCTGGCAGCTTGGCACATTCATTTTCACATTGGCAAATGTTAGACAGTTTTTTTCCATTCTAACAATTGGCAGCTTGGCATATTCATTCACGCATTGTCACATGTTGCCAGTTTTTTACCATTCTAACATTGAGCATTCAAAATCATTCATAAATTCAACATTCCTAGCCAATGTCACAACATTTGGCCAATTTTTGACCATTACATAACACTGTTAAGCTAAATATTTAACACCAACACAATTACACTTGAACTGCCAACTACTAAACACTAACATTGTTACACAAACAAATACAATAACCACAATAACTTTAATTTTCACACTGAAATTATATGCCTTAGTACTTCCAATGTCTCTAATCTTCACTTTTAGGACTTCATTTTCTTGGTCATTTTGATTTATTCTTCTTAGCAACCCCGGAATAATCATCTTGGACCTTGAACACATTGGAGGGTCAAACCATCTCACAAATCCACAACCACCAACACCCCTCCCCTGTGTACAAAACAAAAAAAAATCAGTTTACCCAAAAGAAAATCAAATATAACCAAAAAACGATCATTACTACTCACTTGATTATCATATTCACAATCTCAATATCTTCTTCCCGAGTTTTGATCGGTCCACGATGTCCGCACCTTCAACCTTTGACCACACTGACAATAAGATATCGATTTTTCCTCTCCATTGTAAACCCGTGAACGATAAGAACTATCCTCGTTGTTGGCATACCTCCCTTGCATATCAGCAGTATCCTTGTGCGATTGTTGAGCGCGATTTCAACGGCAAAGAGCCAGTAGCAAGAGAAACCAGTAGCAAGGAAGCGTGAATGGATTGAAATAGGGTTCAGCAATTAAATAAGAAGGGAATTGGGTATTTTGGTGCGAAATGACGTGAATACCCTCCAATTACACGGCCTACTAACGACTGCCCAAACGGAGGACCAAAATGGTGAATGTTTTCATAGTCAAGGACTTATTTATGCACGAAAATATGTCGAGGACCAAATTGGTAATTTCGCAATAGTTGGGGGACCATTTCGGTAATTTACTCTTTAATTTATAATTCTAAATTTTTTCAAAATAAAATGTGTAATAAAATTATACTCGATTTACAACAATTTATATACAGAGTATTTAATATTTCTACTTATTAAAAAAACCACAATAAATAAGATTTAACGCAACATAATTTTCTAATAGGATCGGAGAGTGTTTTTTAAATTTTACCCAACAATAAGATCGAACAATATTACTAGAGTATACAAGAGAAAACATCAAAATTATTGGAGGAATAGATGATGCGTTCTACATCAAGGAAATACTTTGACTAGTTCATAAGCCATTTGTCAAACTTTCATTTTTAAGTTAGCTTTTGTGAGAAAATTATAGTTCTGGCCAACCTATGAGCCAAAAATTATTAATCAGTTTCTTTCTGTTTAGAAATTTACCCCTAATAGATAGCTTTTACCAATAGCCTATTACCTTTCATTTATGGAATCTTGGCTCTTAAAGTAATAATTCATTAATTATGTAATTTTGACCTCAGGTAGTAATTTATGTGATATAAGCTAAGTCTATTTTAATTTAAAATTAAAGGATAATTTAGTTAATTTGTCTCTTTGTTGGGTTATCGCACATGATCTTTTTAATGTGACTTACTTGTTTGTTTAATTTGTGAGTTATTACATAGGACTATAGGAGTGAGTTTATCCAAAGCACACCATCAAAGTGGATATCTTTTATTAATAACCCATTAAATCACTATTGTTTATTATTGTTTTTTTTTCAATTTAACCTAACAACACTGTCGTGGATCATGCCATAAAGATAAGTTTGATTACAATTTATTATTATTATAATTTTTTCAACCTTTTTTTCCTGGCTTGATATGAAATGACATGTAACTAATTTCCTAATACAAGTAACTTATAGAATAAAGACGATAGTGATGACAAAATCAAAGGATAAGATTTTGCAGTTTTTCTCCTTGAATTTAAATTATTTAAATGTGTTGTTAACGTATTATTTGTTATCTATAATATTATATATTTTAATATCACAATATAAAAACGTAGGATCCTTTCTAAAGGGCTACGAATTGCGTGAGAAAAAAACGTTTAGATGTTTTAATCGAGGTAAAATGTGATTAATCAAAAATTGTACATAGTGAAATGATTAACTTGGTGGAGGCATGTAGCGCAAGTGGCATTGTTTTGTGAGGGTCCTTAATTGTGAAAGTAAATTTAAAAGATATCATTGAACCGCAGGTATTCCTTGTCTTGTGAGTTTTTGTTTTTCGAATTCTGAAACAATTTATTTTTACTGTTAGTACCACTTTCTTTTTCTTTCTTTCTTTTAATTATTATATATACATCATAAAGTCGATTATCTATTGTGATTGATATAATCACTTTACTTGTCTCTTTTAAAATAATAATAATGTAAAGAAAACACCCAAAATTCCATTTTCATCTCTATTATTACACTAATATTCTAAATTAAACTAGACAATACCAAAATTCAGCCATCATCCTCTGCAATATCTCACATCATATTCTAAATTAATTAAAGTTAACTTCATATTTACCTATCAATAATAAATAAAAATTTTATAATGTTAAGGACATCAAATATTGTACATGTAAAAACTGAACTAGTAAAGTAGTGAGTAGTACGTGAACCCTAGCTAGATGGAAAAGTCATGAACCTAATGTTAATTTGTGCAAGACCGACAGTCACCTCTCCTAGTGCCCTACGTAACTAACCTTTTCACTTATTGCTATGTTTGACAATAAACAAGTTCCCAAAACATAAATTAAATTCTAGTAAATTCATCGATAATGTCTATGTTATGGTGGCACAACTATATTCATTTTCATGATGCTTTATCTCGTGGATAGATTTGAAATTCTATTTTATTAAAATGGTTTTAGCTTTATTTTTAATTAATTATTATTATTTTTTGAGTACTACTGATTTTGTTACAATGTAATATCTGAATGTAATATCTACTTTCTCAACCTAAAGTACAAAGAGTTAACAATTAACTCTACTGAGGCTCAAACTCACCCCATTATCTATGTGGAAGTGTAACTCGGACACCGGGTGCCACTAGACCACAACATCTTTGGCGCTAAGTATAAACTTTCTTCTAATAATTACTATGAACAGTGAAAATTGCCTGGTAAGCCGGCAGGCTTATTCTTGTCTTTGACCCAAAAAATAACGAGAAAGGGTCGTATGGTCAAGAGAAGACAAAAAAACATTAGCTGGATGTTGCTGAGCTGGCCGACAATTTGGGGCCACATGCCAACCTGGGACCTGACAAAATTTCGTATGTGGGTCCACATGTTCCCTCCCGGACAGTCCTCAATCGACAGCACCGGCGACAAAAATACTAGAATGCCAACGCAGGGTGAGCTCTCCGTCAAACGTCCAATGAAGAGGTTACTAATCCCTGTAATATGCCAGTAGTATGTTACGTGGAGAGTGACGTCGACAAGCAGTCCATGCAGCTCTATATAAAGTGAAGCATATTTACGAATTCTACACACCAACTTATAAACATCTATCTCCTCGATCATATCGATCTCATCATTTGCCACTTGCCACCAGTTTAATCCATTCGCTCTTGATTTTCCGGCCACCAATTCAGTTCTTGATTTTCCGATCATGGGTGTGGACTCAATTGTGTCGTCTTCCCCTCTCGGCCCTCCGGCCTGTGAGAAGGACGCCGTTGCTCTTCACTTCATTGAGGAAATGACTACGAACTGTGATCCCGTACAAGAAAAGGTTTTAGGGGAAATCCTTAGCCGGAATGGGGAAACGGAGTACCTCCGGCAATTCAAGCTGGATGGTGCTACGGACCGGGAAACATTCAAGTCAAAGGTTCCTGTGGTCTCATACGATGATCTTCATCCTTACATTCATCGTATTGCAAATGGCGATTTCTCGCCAATCCTCTCCTCACAGCCCATCTCTGAGTTCCTCACTAGGTAAATATTCTTAAATCTTAATTTCTTGAATCAAAATTTAGAATCAGCAACAGTTCTGATCATGGGTTTTGAGTCAAAGTTCTGTATATACTACAGTATTTTGTTTAAGTTGGTTCTTATATCTTAATTTTGTTGAATTAATCTTGACAATAGCTAACTATCCTATGTAAATAATACGTACAGTTCTGGGACTAGTGCTGGAGAAAGAAAATTGATGCCTACAATTCCTGAGGAGATGGATCGCAGACAGAAGTTATACAGCCTTCTCATGCCGGTGATGAATCTGTAAGTGAACATGGTAATTAAATTCTTTTATTCAGTTTATATTAGATTACATTTATATCTGACATCTAATTTCGGAATTTCATCAATCCGTTATTGCAGCTATGTTCCTGATCTTGAGAAAGGGAAGGGCTTGTACTTCCTGTTCACCAAAGCTTCAACCAAGACGCCCGGCGGATTACTTGCACGCCCGGTGTTGACGAGCTACTACAACAGCCAGCAATTCAAGAACAGGCCTCACGATCCCTACAACGTTTACACAAGCCCTAATGAGCCAATCCTCTGCATCGACTCCTTCCAAAGCATGTATGCTCAGATGCTTTGCGGTCTGCTGATGCGCCACGAAGTTCTCCGTGTCGGCGCCGTCTTCGCCTCCGGCCTCCTCCGTGCAATCCGGTTTCTGCAGATCCACTGGCGCCAGCTCGCGGAGGACATCTCGTCCGGGATTCTAAACCCTAATATCACTGACGTTTCCGTCAGGGACAGCGTTACTAAGATCTTGAAACCCAACCCGGAGCTGGCTCAGTTCATCGCCGGAGAGTGTGAAGGTGAGAATTGGGAAGGGATTATCAAGAGGATTTGGCCCAACACCAAATATCTTGACGTGATTGTTACTGGTGCTATGGCCCAATATATACCCACTCTTGACTATTACAGTGGTGGTTTGCCCAAGGCTTGTACCATGTATGCATCCTCAGAATGCTATTTCGGGCTCAACTTGAAACCGATGTCTCCTCCGTCCGAGGTTTCATACACCATCATGCCCAACATGGGGTATTTTGAGTTCCTGCCGCATGATCCGGTGAACCCCGTGACCGTGTCACGTGACTCGCCGCCTCGGCTAGTGGACATGGCCGACGTGGAAGTGGGGAAAGAGTACGAACTCGTGATCACCACCTATTCCGGGTTATGCCGTTACCGTGTTGGAGATATACTCCAGGTCACTGGATTCCACAACGCGGCGCCGCAGTTCAAATTCATAAGGAGAAAGAATGTGTTGCTGAGCATAGACTCCGACAAGACTGACGAGGCGGAACTGCAGACCGCTGTAAACAACGCCACGGCGCTGTTACGCGAATACGACACCAGCGTGGTGGAGTATACTAGCTTCGCTGATACCAAAACCATTCCTGGGCACTATGTCATTTACTGGGAATTGCTTATGAAGGATCCTGAGAATCCTCCGTCCGATGATGTTCTGAACAAATGCTGCTTAGTCATGGAGGAGTCCATGAACTCCGTTTATCGCCAGTGCCGTGTGGCGGATAATTCAATCGGGCCACTCGAAATAAGGGTGGTGAAATCCGGCACTTTTGAAGAGGTTATGGACTTGGCCATTTCCAGGGGAGCTTCTATTAACCAATACAAAGCTCCTAGGTGCGTTAACTACACCCCTATAGTCGAACTTCTCGACTCCAGGATGGTGTCATCTCACTTTAGCCCCGCCGCCCCTCATTGGACGCCGGCACGACGGCGCTGAACAATTTCGTCCGCCGTGAACCAGGCTGCCGACCAAACATGCTCCTGCTATTTGGACAATTAAGTTAAGGTGTCTCCGTTTTAATTGGTTGTTTATATTTCTGTAGAAAGTGCAGGCAAGAGTAGTTCAATTTTCAGTGTACTAAGTCAAAATAAGCTTCTGTAGGTAACTTTGTGTATCTCGTTGTCTGTGGTTATTTTTATGAATAAATTAAAAAGGTTCTTTGGTGTCATATATTATTGTTAAATGAGTTTTGAACCCAAAGACACTAGAATTAAGTATTTGGGCAACACAGAGGTTAAGGATGAGCAAAGACAATGCAATAATGAATACTAATCTTGGTCGGCCAGTTAAAGGGTCATTCCAGTGTTATATTGCCTATCCTAGACAAACAATATGAATTTTACAAATATTTACAATGCCATACTAGGGATGTAAGCATTTTAAGAATTGAATCCCCTCTTAAATCTTAATAACTCATTCTAGTCAAAAGGTTGTTTCAAACAAAAGAATGCAGACTTGAATTTCCAATATATGAAAAGATTACAGAAATATAATTTACACTTAAAAAGAATGATAGGAAAAAAGATACATCTTCAAACTGCACTATCCTTAATGTGCCTTTATTCTTTGCATAGTCCACTGCATCTCCAACATTCTGCATAATTTACCTGAAAAAAGAATTAAGAAAATTGCAGTCAGGTATTGTTTCATGGCACATATAGAATGTAAGAATAGGCACAAACCTACTTGAGTTTTGAGTTTTCTTGCTATTGTGATCATAATATGCTCATCATGATTTCAGGTGTCATTGGCAAGGGTATTGCTTATGCTGTTGAAATCCTTTAAAGGGGTTTCTGTAACCTTAACACAAAAAGTACACACCAGCCATATTAGTAAAGAATGAAATATCCTTATCATCATGTACCATGGATTTATTTTGCAAGTGTATACCTTTCCCATCTCCTTATGCGTCGACTCCCTAATCTCCTGAGTAGCTCTCTAATCTACTGAGTATATGCTTCACTTCCACGAGTAGTTCCATTGGCTTCCATGTGATCTGGCACCGGTTATGGAGAAGGTTCTGGACGTTTTCTCTTGCAGGCTCTAACTCTACGCTGCTTCCTCTCCGGAGAGGTTCGGATATCGGTCACCACAGCATTTCAGTTTTCGTCCATGGTGGGACTTTTTTATAGTGTTAGTTTGAAGCATTCATTTTAAAATTAATTTTTAGTCTTGAAGATGCCAACAGTCATCTTCCATTTAAATTTATTTGTATTTTCCTATGTATTGAATATCTTCTTAAATGTGATATTCAAAAATAATTCTGATATGTAAGTAACTTTTAATATTTCAAGACATTTATTTAATGAATTCGAATTCCAAAAAAGAAGCCCAAAACGACTGTGTTTTAATTGAGCGGGAATTGGAGCCAAAAATTTTGGCCAAAAACATCTAGCTTTTTTATATATAGGATAGGATGCTAACCGTTGCCCCAAGTTATGTTGTTATTGACGTGTGAGCTCACGTGTCCTTGAGTAAGCCTATTTTGCCTGCTATTGTGTCCTCATTAGATCCCATTCAAAATCCTAACTAACTCTATGTATACATATTGATAGTTTATATATATACCTTTAGTCTTAAACAACAAGATCGATCTATCAAACTATCTATATGTATGTATGTATGTATGTATGTATGTATCACACGGCTATACCATTGCCCAAAGTGATGTTGATGTGTGAGACTGCTATGTGTTCATGAGTAGGTCTATTATGTATCATAGGATCAAGCTTCTCTTTTAGGTTAAATTTTTTTTATTCTTTAAAAATTGAAAAGTCATCTTTCTCTTTTTTTTTTTTTTTTTTGAAGCAAGTCATCTCCCTTAAGATATAACTAGTTCTAGTTTTCAAAATTTTATTCGTACATCGCACAAGTAATTGGGTAATTATTTGCTTAAATTCAAGCTAAAGACAACATCAAAAAACATAATTGATCCAACTCATTTAATCAATTGCACTATATAATATTCGTTATTATAATTTATATAATTGTATATCGATCCAAATACTTTTAAAATATTATAATAAATTCATTATGTGCAACACACGTCCAACGCACGAATGAAATTACTAAGAGCATTTAATATTTTTACTAATTAAAAAAATCACAAAAAATAAGATTTAAGGCAACATAATTTTCTAATAGGAGAGTGTTTTTAAAATTTTACCCAACAATAAGATCGAACAATATTACTAGAACATACAAGAGACAACTTCAAAAATATTAGAAGAATAGATGATGCGTTCTACAAGGAAATACTTTGACTAGTCATAAGCCATTTGTCAAACTTCCATTATTAAGTTAGCTTTTGTGAGAAAATTATAATTCATTGACCATAGACTCCGACAAGACTGACGAGGCGGAACTGCAGACTGCCGTAAACAACGCTACGGCGCTGTTACACGAATACGACACCAGCGTGGTGGAGTATACTAGCTTCGCTGATACCAAAACCATTCCTGGGCACTATGTCATTTACTGGGAATTGCTGATGAAGGATCCTGCGAATCCTCCGTCCGATGATGTTCTGAACAAATGCTGCTTAGTCATGGAGGAGTCCATGAACTCCGTTTATCGCCAGTGCCGTGTGGCGGATAATTCAATCGGGCCACTCGAAATAAGGGTGGTGAAATCCGGCACTTTTGAAGAGGTTATGGATCTGGCCATTTCCAGGGGAGCTTCTATTAACCAATACAAAGCTCCTAGGTGCGTTAACTATACCCCTATAGTCGAACTTCTCGACTCTAGGACGGTGTCTGCTCACTTTAGCCCCGCCGCCCCTCATTGGACGCCGGCACGAGGGCGCTGAACAATTTGGTCAGCCCTGAACCGGGCTGCCGACCAAACATGCTGCTACTATTTGGACAACATTATGGTGTCTCCATTTAATTGGTTGTTTATATTTCTGTAGAAAGTGCTGGCATGAGTAGATCAATTTTCAGTGTACTAAGTCAAAATAAGCTTCTGTAACTTTGTGTATGTCGTTGTCTGTGGTTATTTTTATGAATAAATTAAAAAATGTTCTTTGGTGTCATATGTTTATGTTAATTGAGTTTTGAACCCAAAGACACTAGAATTAAGTATTTGGGCAACACAGAGGTTAAGGATGAGCAAAGACAATGCAATTATGAATAATGATTAATACTAATCTTGATCAGCCAGTTAAATGGTCCTTCCATGTTAAATTGCTTATCTAAGACAAACAATATGAATTTTACAAGTATTTACAATGCCATACTAGCAATGTAACTATGTCAAGAATTGGATCCCCTCTTAAATTCTAATAACTCACTCTATGTAATTTTTGATTATTGCCTTTTGTTCTTAACCAACATTATTGATTTATCAAACTATGTGCTACACTATTATACCATTGCTTCAAGTTATTTTGTGCTACACTATTATACCATTGCTTCTAAGTTATTTTGTGTTACACTATTATACCATTGCTTCAAGTTATTTTAATGTTGTTGACGTGTGAGATTGTCACGTGTCTATGAGTAGGTCTATTATTTTGCCTCATTCTTTATTGGTTCCCCTTCTGAATTCTAAATCACTCTATGTATATACATTGGTGCAGTGGCAAGTTATAACACGTGTCTCTGAGTAGGCCTATTTTGCCTGCTATTATGTCCTCATTGGATCGCATTATAATCCTAACTCACTCTTTAATCTTAAAGAACAAGATCGTGAGACTGCTACGTGTTCATGAGTAGGCCTATTATGTCTCATATATAGGATCAAACTTCTCTTTTGGGTTACGTTAGATTGTGTTTTCTTTAAGAAAAGAAAAGTCATCTCCTTTTTTTTTTTTTTTTTTTTAAAAATTTTTTGAAAGCAAGTCATCTCCCTTAAGATATAACCAGTTCTTTTTTCGAGTACTATCCTAACTCACTCTTTTGTCTTAAAGAACGAGATTGTGAGATTGCTATGTGTTCATGAGTAGGCCTATTATGTCTCATAAGATCAAGCTTCTCTCATGAGAATCACTTCATGCCGCTTAACCACAAAGTCTTTGACGATATAACTAGTTCTAGTGTTTCAATTTTTACCCAATTTCATCACAAGGTAAGATGCAACTGTTGAATTTTTATCATAAACAATTTTTTTATAATAATATTATTTAATTTAATATTTAAAAAAAAAGAGTTAATTCCATTTTTAGTCCTAGGTTTATAAGTGACAATCCACTTTTAGTCCTTTTTTATTAGAACATCCATTTTTTGTCCTAGTATTATTGTGGCATGACCAATTTTAGTCCTTTATCAACAAATCAGTTTAAAGATCGTTAAATACAATGACATTTCGGTCTTCAATTATGAATGTTTTCAAAAAAATAAACATAAAAAATACAGCGGTTCAACATACTTTGTATAAAAGAGATTGAAATGTCTTTGTATTTAATGATATTTCAACAATTTTGTTGCCAGAAGACTAAAATTGACCATGCCACAATAATACTAAGACCAAATAAGGATGTTCTAATAAAAAGGGACTAAAAGTGAATTGTCATCTATAAATATAGGACCAAAAATGGAATTAACTCTTAAAAAAAATTACGCACAGTTTTTTTTTTTTTTTGCCCATATCAACTATCTCATACGTACTGTTAAATTCTTGTTCCTAATTTAATTTAAAGCACCAAGTCAACAAACACACCTATAAATTCCAAACTAAATTTGAATAATATGGTCAACTAAAGTTTCTATACCTTAATATTTGACTAAGCAATTCTGGCAAATTATATTACAGAACATGTGGAACATTGCAAGGTAAATCATTAATATAGATTCCTTTTTAATATACTTAAATGCTCATTTTTAATATATTGTAGGTTCATTTTTATGTAGTACATTAAAACTGAACATACTAAAAATAAACATTCAATTTATTAAAAACGAACCTTAGCTTTTAGGTTAATGGTCTATGATAAGTGCAAAAGACGCCACCTTTACAAGGTCGTTCTCGGATCATATTGTGCACAATTGATGGCTTTTATGTTTGATTTGAGCCTTAATTGCGTTAGAATGCTTATTATTGCCATCGGACCCGTTCCACGCTTTGTTAATTGTTTTTTAGGTAAAAAGATGTGCAAAAAGGTGGAAAACGGCATGAATTTCGGAGATAGATTCACAAGCGAGTTGGAAGGCAAAATTTGGCCTTGGACGCGCCTCTGGACGCGCGTCCAGGCCTGCGTCCGAATTTATGCCCGCAGAAGTTGGAAAGCAGAACAGCAGACCACCTTGGACGCGCTGATGGACGCGCGCGTCCAAGGTGGCGTCCATCAGAACGCCCTCTGGACTTTGAAGTTTGGACACGATTAACACCATGGACGCGGGCTAGACGCGCGTCCAGCCCGGCGTCCGTCGCGGAAGTGACGGTTTTTGCAATGTTTAAAAGGGGAATTGAGCTAATTTTAAGGACACTTAGACTTAGATCCCTCATTCCACACCCTAGACTTTCTCTCTCTAGGATTAGCCTAGAGAGATCTCTCCCAATTCACTCCACATTGCAATTCATAAGTTTAGATTAGAATTAGAGAAGAATTTCATTGTTGCAAGATTGTGATCTACATTCAAGTTCAAGTTCAAAGTTTAATTTCAAGCTAAGTCTTCATTTTAATTTCTTGTCATTACTTTTGCCTTTTGCTATTTCAATTCCAAGTATGATTATATAGATCTTTGTGGATTTGGATTGAGCAATTTTGTATGGATACTCTTGAGCTTTGAATTGATCAATTAGGTTTAGCAATTGCTTGGATTATGAGTTTGATTGTGTGAATGGTGATCTTCTTTGACTCTTGTGTAGGGGTGATCAACCTATATGAGAGGTGTTTGGAGAAAGAGTCTCACCTACGAGAGTAGGGTTACTCCTTAGCCTAGCCTAGCACTTTTCCTTCTCACCTTTGAGAAAAGGAAGATTGGAAGGAAAATAGCACACCATGTGTTCGATAATTTGCCTCACCTAGTCTAGTTGCCATGAGAATGGGACTATGGACTAGATGATAGGCCAATGACTACGAGAGTGGCGTTGGTATAGTTGTCTTGCCTCATTTTCGTTATTTAAGTGTTGCTAGCTTAGTACCGTAGACAATCAAGGATACCTATATGAGTTGCAAGATCCGAATCCTCTTTTCCAATTGATTGTTTCCAACGTTTTGTTCCTTATTTTCATGATGTTTCATGGGCATTTCTTACTATGTTTGGGTTAGCTTTCAAACACTAAACACTCTTGTGCTTAATCCCCTTACCGCTCAAATTCCCTCCTTGCCGTCCTTTGAGAACGATACTCGGGAACTTCTTCCCGTTTTAACACCTACTTCTTTCCATCCACCGTGAAAACTACTTCATCAGTCTACTTTATAACGTGGAACATATATTATCCCTAACTATTGTAGCGATTGTGTAAGAGGTCATTCTAAGTTTGACTTTTGTAAGATCCATTGATGACAAATTATTGTGTGAAACATGATCTACATCGTGCTATGTGGACCATAAAATGGTACACTTAACATAGTAAAAATATATTATTTGTTTACTGAATATACATTATACAAAATAGTCTAGTTTCAACACTCAAATATGTACTTTTCATGAATAAAAAGTACATTATTTTATTGAGTGTATATTATTTAATAGTATACAAAATAATGTACGTTCAGTACGTATTAAAATAATGTAGTTTATGTACACAAATAATGTAGTTTTTATTTATTGTTTACATAGTTGTGTGGACCATGAAGGTTCATAAACACTCTTTAATCCAAAAATCCCAAATAAAAGCTTAGCCAAGCATGACTATCATAGTTTCAACAACAATCAATTCAAAGGAAGATTTAATAAAACTAAAAGTAAAGAAGAGATGATGAAGAAATTCTCCCAAATTGTGCTTCAAATCTCTTCTCCTCTCTTGGTGTGAGCTCTTGATACTCCAATCTTCCTTTCAAAGCTTTTGTTCTTCTTCTTCCAAGGTGTGGGATTCCTCCTTCCACCTTTGTAGTGTGAAGAATCACTCCTCTTCAGTCCATTTATCTTCCAAAACCGCAACCCACCTACTAGGGTTGAGAGGAAATGATGCTTTTATAGTGGGGTGGAGAATGGGGGTAAAACAGACAATTCCGTGCAGTAAAAATTTTAGATCTACGACTTCTCGACGAGTAAAGGCTTTGGCTCGACGCATCCAAACATTACAGGGCCAAAAACATGGCATTCTGCCAACTCTCGACGCGTCGAGAGTAGTTCTCGACGCGTCCAGACATTACTCTGCGACACTGCTCCAGTTTGTAGGCTGATTTTGACCCTATTTCCTTCCTATTTACACTTTGATGTCTTCATACGGGTTGTAGCCCTTGAGGTCTTCTTTCCAATGGTTCAAGAATCACCTCATTTGGATATTCCTAGAAAGAGATATGGTCCGATTACCGAGATATCGCCATGGTAGCGGGAATTACAATTAATTGAGCTTTTGCTCCACTTTTCTCTTGTTTTGTTCTAGTGATCAAATCTATTCCAAGTGCCACTCTTTGACTCATTTGGAAGTATTTTAGTCATCCTCTTAGCTTCACCTTGGCTCTCATTTGCGCGAGATTCATTCAAAATGCCCCGAAAGGTATGCATTGTCTTCAATTCAACAATTTATGCATCTAAGGATATAAACAAATGAATTAAGGCACATTTTGCATAAAACCAAAGTATTTATCACTTAAAATAGGTTTATATATGGGGTGAAAACATGGACAAAAATACAATTATCATTACCCCCGGGTTTTATCGTTTTTCACGGAGGCAAAGCAGAGGCCTTGCTTAGCTTTTATTTAAGATAATGCATTGTTGCCCAAAACCTTGTGGGATGCCACAATAGAAATAAGGAAATTGTGCTTGTGGCATCCTCATTCCACCTCCAAAGTAGGGGTTCACATTTGGATTCGCCATGAACGGTTGTATCGGTATTTGGATGGGAGATACCGGTACTTGAGGCACATTTGGTTGCCCGCCTTGGTTTTCCTCATGATGTTCCCCTTGCCTCGGGCTTTGTTGTGTGCTTGTTCGATTTGGGGATATTTGCCTTGGGTTGCTCGTGTCTCTAGTCTCTATTTCAATGTCAAAGTTTTCAAATTCCTTGAGCCACCCAAGCAAAACTCTCTTATCTTTTCTTATGTTCCTCAAGAGTTCTTGATTAAGGGGATGTAGGTTCATGCTCCCCTTTGACCTTGTTTGCATAAACCAAGAAGAACACCTAGCAACAAACATCAACAACACAAACTTGGAAGCACTTTGGGTTATGGGTTAGTGAAAATAAAATTAAACGAAAAGTAAAACAAAGGTACTTTGATCTCCTAAGGATTTACTAACCTTAATGCCCGAAAATAAAGGTAAAAACTCAATAGAACCAAATTATCAATCCCCGGCAACGGCGCCAAAAAGTGATGTAATGTAGTGGTGATAGTGAAAATGGGTGTGTTTTGTCGTTCCATTGGAGATTGGGGTTTATGGCACGTAGAGAGCGGTTACCTAAACTCTAGCACCAAGGATCCATAAGGATCCAAGTAAATCATGTTTGGTTTGGAGTTAAAACTAGAATATTTTTGATATTTTGGATTAAAGGGAAAACAAGATTAAATCTAGTAGGTAGATCAAATGGGAAAAATGGGTTAAATTAGGTGTATTACTCTATTCATACATTGACACTTAGATTGGGGGAGAACAATATTCTTAGGTTCTTGAGGCAAGCACAAAAGAATCCAAGTTTCCATAAGGATTAGAACAAGGGTTACCCCATTTCCGTGGTGTATCAACCCAAATTCTTTAAGAACAAAAGCTTTGTAAGCCTCAATCTACCCCTATTTACATAGAAGGGAAATTGAGTTTGAGATTGGGAAGACTCAAGTCTTCCATCCAATTCCCATTGTGATGAAAGACTTTCCAAGGACAAACAACAATCACTGCGCAATAATTATTGAAAGATTGAATTATAACCCAATTCAAACTCAAGAGCCCTAGGTGGGTGTTCAACCCCTTTTATGCAATAATTACATAGCTAGCATCAATAGAAGCAATAAACACCTAATCTAACCCAAATAAAGGACTACTCACTCATTTGGAAGGTAAACATAACAATATCAAGCTGATAAGTGCAAAAGATACCACTTTTATACGGTTGTTCGTGGATCGTTTAGTATACAAGTTAAAGCTTTTATGAATGTTTTAGTCGTAAATTGCATTAGAATGCTTGATTTTGTCATTGGACCCCATTCCACACTTGGCTAATTGTTTTGTAGGTAAAAGAGGGGCATAAAGAAGGAAAATGGCGTTAGTTTGGAGAGGAAACCCGAGGAACATGGAAGAACGAAATCGAAAAGAACCAACGAAGAACGAAGATCGAAACGGGCGAAGAAACAGAGCCCGGACGCGTTGGGGACGCGCGTCCGGACCGCGTCCAGCGTCCCGAGCTCGAAAAGTACTGCGGGCTCTCTGACGGACGCCGGGGCGAACGCGCGCGTCCGCCCCGCGTCCATCAGAGGCCGCAAAACTTCTGCGTCCGGCTGTGCGCCGTAGCGCACAGACGGGCAGACGCGGGGCGGACGCCTGCGTCCGCTGCGCGTCCAGTCGCGCGCTGTAGCGCGCTCGGCTGGACGCGAGGCCGGACGCGCGTCAGGCTCGCGTCCAGCGGTTCGGCCAGCCCATTTTGGGCGCGATTTTTGGGTTAAAAACAGAGTTTTTCCTTTGGTTTTTCATTCCGGATCCATCACACTTCAATTCCACACCTTAGAATATTTCTCTCTCTAGGGTTAGCCTAGAGAGATCTCTCCCAATTCACTCCACATTGCAATTCTTAGTTTAGATTAGAATTAGAGAAGAATTCCATTGTTGCAAGATTGTGATCAACATTCAATTTCAAGTTCAAGGTTCAATTCCTAGCTAAGTCTTCCTTTTAATTTCTTGTTATTACTTTTGTCTTTTGCTATTTCAATTCCAAGTATGATTAGATAGATCTTTGTGGATTTGGATTGAGCAATGTTGTATGGATATTCTTGAGCTTTGAATTGATCAATTAAGTTTTGCAATTGCTTTGATTATGAGTTTGATTGTGTGAATGGTGATCTTCTTTGACTCTTGTGTGGGAATGATCAACCTATATGAGAGATGTTTGGAGAAGGAGTCTCACCTACGAGAGTAAGGTTACTCCTTAGCCTAGCCTAGCACATTTCCCTCTCACCTTTGAGAAAAGGGAGAAGTGGAAGATAAGAGGCACATAACGTGTTTGACGAAATGCCTCTCCTAGCCTAGTGATCACAAGTATGACATTACGGTCTAAGGAGTGAGTCCATTGACCACGAGAGTGGCGGTGGTGTTGGTGACCTTGTCTCATTTTCATTATCTAAGTGTTGATAGCCTAATATCTTAGGAAATCAAGGATACCTATATGAGTTGCAAGATCCAAATCCTCCTTTCCAATTGATTGTTTCTAATATTTGTTCCTTATTTTCATTATGTTTAATGCACCTTTCTTACTATGTTTGGGTTAGCTTTCAAACACTAAACACTCTTGTGCTTAATTCCCTTACCGCTCAAATTCCCTCCTTGCCATCCTTTGAGAACGATACTCGGGAACTTCTTCCCGTTTTAACATCTATTTCTTTCCATCCACCGCGAAAACTACATTCATCACAAGCAAAGAAATCATAAATGTGCAATAAATGTAAAGAAGAGATGAAGAAGAGGAAATGAGAACTTTACTATTAAATGTTGAAGAAAGTTGGTGGAATCCACTCTAAATCCACAAAATAAAACTTGCAATGTGTTCTCTAGTGCAGATCTAAGCTATTCTAGGCTAATATTTGCTATGGAAATAAGAGAGAGAAGTTCTGCACTAACTAGGGTTCGGAATTCCTAAAATTACAGTAGAAAATCGCATAAAATAGACTGTTCAGACCGAAACGGCCCCCTACGCAGCCCATGTAGGGGGTTATTTCGGTGACGCGCGTTCAAATCCAGGAGGTACCCACACGGGCCCCAACACGGGCCGTGTGGGTACCCATTTCATTTCTTCCAGTTTTTTTCTCCTACTCCATTTTGCGCTCCGCTGCTCCTCTCCCTCCTTGAGTGGGGGATCCTAATCTACCAAAATTGATCCAAAGCAATTCATTATGCTTCCTTTACTACTCGTTGTGGAGAAATTCACCTATAAACACAAAAGCACACAATAAAATGAGAATCGAAACTTAAATAGCAACAATAAAATGGAAAATGAAAAATAATATCAAACAGCAAATAATTACCAAGTAAATGTCAATGGAAAATGGTATCCAACCCAAGGAATAATATCGATTTAATTCTAACAAGACAGATATTGATATGCAAGCCAAACTAACTTCACTCTTTACTAGATTGGTTATGGTTATTAACAAGCTCTAACAACCTGTCTTTCCTTACTTCGTCGGTAATTAAAAAAAAGCTCTTTAATTACTTCCCTAGCTAATAAACAACCCTAAACAAGCTCTTAGGATTTAATTTACTTCCAGCATTATCGAATTAGAAAGACTACCAATCCTAGCCAACAAACTCATAAGCTCGGTTCATTTAAGCTAGACTATATATCTTCATAACACAAACTGAAAATAAGTTATAATCGAATTGTGCTATTTGCTACTAACATCAAAACACTTAAACAATTACGGATTCAAGGTTCTGACTAGCAATTTAATAACTTGACAATTGAACAATGGGCCCTATTGCAACAATTTATCAAGCAATAATTCATATATATGAATATAACAGAAGATATATAGATAATAAAGTGCAAAGAATAATTTATGCTAAATAAAGCTTACTGGTCTTGTAGAATCAAACTTCCATAATCCTCGAATTGGAAAAATAAGAACCCAGCAGTACATCGTAGGGATGTTTACAATATAAATATAAATTGATTCTATATAAACTGATGATTTCTACTATTGAATTCCACGCCTATTTATACTAATTTAGACTTGGATTCAGCCGTTCATAAGAGTAGATTGCGTAAGAAATCTTCGGACAGCAGTCGTTCGCGGACGTCGCTCGCAGTTCGTGGATGGAAATCGCCGTAGTCGTCGCAGAATTCGCGGAAGTTATTTAGAAGAGGTCCGCCGATTGCTGCTGTCTACGTAACAACAAAATAATAAAGGGAAAGGGAATTATAATTAAATTGGTTGGTCTTGGCTGCTGTTAATCTACGTACTAACTAAACAAAATAAAATAAAACTATTAATATAAAGGTTAATTCTATGTTCGTTGTTGGCTGCTGAACTAATGAAATAATAATAAGAAAAGAATTTAATTAGGTTAAATCAAATAATTTAATATAAAGAAAAAGGATTAGTCCAAAAATATTTATTAAGCATAATTATTGACATAATTATTATATTAGTGTAAAATCATAAAATAAAGTTTAAAATAAATATAATGTAAAATAAATAAAACTAATTTATTATAAAAATTAATGTAAATTAAATATAAAAATAGTGCTTATCACGCCGTTGCCGGGGATTGGCATCGGTTTTTGAGTAGTAAGTGCCTTTGGATTAACATGAGCATCTAACCCCCCCATTTACTTTCTATTTTTGCAATTTACTTTGTTTACATTTTAATCTTTTTGTCATTTCATTTGCTACTACTCTCACTTGCAACTACTTCTAGTTGCAAAACACTCTCTTGTCTTTGTGTTGATAGGTTGATCCTCTATAATGTATTCTCAAGCAAGATATCAACAAGAGGATTACTATGAGGACCAAGGAGGATATAGGCAACCAAGGGGAGGCTATAATGCTCAAGTTTCTAACCCCTATGGTTATAGAGATTATGAGGACTATGAACAACCTTACTCAAGGACATATGGATCTTCACAAGAAGAATACCAACCAAGAAGGCAACCATCAAGACCTCAATATGATGATAAGGCATATGATGAGTATAATGATCCACCACCAAGGCAAATACCAAGAGCTCAATATGATGATAGAGAATATGGTGATTACCACTACTCAATGAGAGCTCCACCACCACCTCAAAGAAGAACCATATATGATGAGCCACCGGAGAGTTACCAAGAGTCTTATCGTGATCAAGAAGACTATTCTTATGAATACCGGGGGTATAGGAGGAGTGCATCTCACCAAAGCTACAATTCAAAATCTTACCAATCTACCCACTATGACGAGGATGATGACTACCCTCAACAAAGAAGATTCTCTAATTCTCAATCCTACGACTCTTACCCATCCCAAGCCTACTCTCCACAATCGTACACTCAAAACACACCTCCACCCAAAAAGAAATCTATTATCGAGCACATGTATGACCATTGGTTGAAACCCAAGCCAAGAGACCCAAATGACCGCTTCAAGACCATTGAGGAACACATGCTTGAAGATATGAACCGACAAGTGATTTGTTTTGCTTGTAAAGGGCCTCACTATAGGTATCAATGCCAAAAGTACCCATATTGCAAGAAATGTAAGACTAACTTCCCATGTGAATGTAGGTACAATCACCATAGGGACGAAATTGATCAAGAGTGCAACCACTATGAGAATGAGGAGTACATAATGCAACCATTTGAGGAGGAAAACATGGAAGACATGAAGAACAAGATGTTGGCAAGGATAGAAGAATTAAAGCAAGAAATGGCCAATATTAGGGAAGGGTGGAAGCAAGAATATGAGAATGTTGAGGAAAAGGAGAGTGATGATGATGTGGAGATAGTGTGGGAAGAGGAAAAGCCATGTGGTGGCACTATTGAGCTTGCATGTGGTAAGACACTTGACCCTATTAGTGTTAGCACTACTCTTGGTGATAAAATTTCTAAATCTTGGGCCGACATGTGTGATGAGAATAATGATTGTGATGATATTCATGTGCCTATTCATTTTGANAGAGTAGATTGCGTAAGAAATCTTCGGACAGCAGTCGTTCGCGGACGTCGCTCGCAGTTCGTGGATGGAAATCGCCGTAGTCGTCGCAGAATTCGCGGAAGTTATTTAGAAGAGGTCCGCCGATTGCTGCTGTCTACGTAACAACAAAATAATAAAGGGAAAGGGAATTATAATTAAATTGGTTGGTCTTGGCTGCTGTTAATCTACGTACTAACTAAACAAAATAAAATAAAACTATTAATATAAAGGTTAATTCTATGTTCGTTGTTGGCTGCTGAACTAATGAAATAATAATAAGAAAAGAATTTAATTAGGTTAAATCAAATAATTTAATATAAAGAAAAAGGATTAGTCCAAAAATATTTATTAAGCATAATTATTGACATAATTATTATATTAGTGTAAAATCATAAAATAAAGTTTAAAATAAATATAATGTAAAATAAATAAAACTAATTTATTATAAAAATTAATGTAAATTAAATATAAAAATAGTGCTTATCACGCCGTTGCCGGGGATTGGCATCGGTTTTTGAGTAGTAAGTGCCTTTGGATTAACATGAGCATCTAACCCCCCCATTTACTTTCTATTTTTGCAATTTACTTTGTTTACATTTTAATCTTTTTGTCATTTCATTTGCTACTACTCTCACTTGCAACTACTTCTAGTTGCAAAACACTCTCTTGTCTTTGTGTTGATAGGTTGATCCTCTATAATGTATTCTCAAGCAAGATATCAACAAGAGGATTACTATGAGGACCAAGGAGGATATAGGCAACCAAGGGGAGGCTATAATGCTCAAGTTTCTAACCCCTATGGTTATAGAGATTATGAGGACTATGAACAACCTTACTCAAGGACATATGGATCTTCACAAGAAGAATACCAACCAAGAAGGCAACCATCAAGACCTCAATATGATGATAAGGCATATGATGAGTATAATGATCCACCACCAAGGCAAATACCAAGAGCTCAATATGATGATAGAGAATATGGTGATTACCACTACTCAATGAGAGCTCCACCACCACCTCAAAGAAGAACCATATATGATGAGCCACCGGAGAGTTACCAAGAGTCTTATCGTGATCAAGAAGACTATTCTTATGAATACCGGGGGTATAGGAGGAGTGCATCTCACCAAAGCTACAATTCAAAATCTTACCAATCTACCCACTATGACGAGGATGATGACTACCCTCAACAAAGAAGATTCTCTAATTCTCAATCCTACGACTCTTACCCATCCCAAGCCTACTCTCCACAATCGTACACTCAAAACACACCTCCACCCAAAAAGAAATCTATTATCGAGCACATGTATGACCATTGGTTGAAACCCAAGCCAAGAGACCCAAATGACCGCTTCAAGACCATTGAGGAACACATGCTTGAAGATATGAACCGACAAGTGATTTGTTTTGCTTGTAAAGGGCCTCACTATAGGTATCAATGCCAAAAGTACCCATATTGCAAGAAATGTAAGACTAACTTCCCATGTGAATGTAGGTACAATCACCATAGGGACGAAATTGATCAAGAGTGCAACCACTATGAGAATGAGGAGTACATAATGCAACCATTTGAGGAGGAAAACATGGAAGACATGAAGAACAAGATGTTGGCAAGGATAGAAGAATTAAAGCAAGAAATGGCCAATATTAGGGAAGGGTGGAAGCAAGAATATGAGAATGTTGAGGAAAAGGAGAGTGATGATGATGTGGAGATAGTGTGGGAAGAGGAAAAGCCATGTGGTGGCACTATTGAGCTTGCATGTGGTAAGACACTTGACCCTATTAGTGTTAGCACTACTCTTGGTGATAAAATTTCTAAATCTTGGGCCGACATGTGTGATGAGAATAATGATTGTGATGATATTGGTGTGCCTATTCATTTTGATAATGCTAA